>NC_041232.1:12019644-12023481 GCF_002837175.3 Physeter macrocephalus | reverse complement strand
GATGGAGACGGTGCGTGTGTGTGTGTGTGTACATAGGGTGGAGGTGTGGTGTGTGTGTATGTGTAGGAGGGTAGTCCGGGCTGGATTCCCCGTGTGTGTAAGTAAGGGAAGGAGATATAAGAAGACTACAAACAAGACTCCTCTTGCCTGCCAATTATAAGAAACACACACGCGTAAACCTGATTGCCCCAATGCTGCTTAAAAGCAAATGCAAAAGTATATATACACACGTGTATTATTTTCCTTTAAAATCAAGAGTTGCAGCAAATGTCAGGGAAGTCCCCGCACCAGGACCCGACCTGGTAATTAACAAAGGAGCCTCGATTTCCCCGTGCCTTGTATTTACTGATCTATGCACGCGCACACAAGGTGAGATAGGATGAATGGCTAATTTCCCAGCGGCTTTTGCTCCTGCTTGCTGCAAAGTTGTGAACAAAATGACTGGCCATGCATTGAACTGGCTTACACAGCTCTCCATATGGAAATTAAGATAATCCAGGGCCCAGCTTTGTGTCTCGGCGACGGCAGGGGACCAAGGAGGGAAGGGGAGGGGCTGGGGAGGCTCCGAAGAGACGGGGTGAGGCTCCTGGGCCTTTCAGAAGAACAGTTTACTGCTCGGGCTGGGAATTTAGCTGGATTTTGTTGGTCAAACACTTGGGAGAATGTATTCTTTCACCGCCCCACCCCCGCTCCCTGCAACCGTCTTTCTTCGGCTCAGACCTCACCAGGGATGTAACGCCGGGTCCCGGGTAGGAAGGTTTTAGGCAACAGCACAAAAGAGGAGGGATTATGGGTAAGGTCAGAGGGCGCCGGGGATTAGAGATATGATGTATTAAGAGGGCAAGGCTGCCAGGAATACTTTCCGTTTCTATGAAGCCTGTGTTAATTGATGGGAAAAATCTCTCCCCCTATGTATCCTGTCCCACAACCTCTCCACGCTCCAAATTCGGCCTCTCTTTCTTGTGTCCTCGCCTCTCCCTCATTCCTTTCTATCTTTCTGATTCTACCCCCCACCCCCAAGCCAATCTCTTCCTAGCCGCAGCTTTTCTGGTGCGTTAGGGTTATAGGTAAATGCAGAATGGTCTAGGTGACGTGGTCCTGCGTAAGGGGTGAAGTTTGGGAACCCACACCCCGTCTCCTGCAATGCACACACACACAGACATACAGACACACACACACACACACACACACAATATATGGGTGATTAGGAGAGTTCCTCAAGCTTGCTGAACCTCAATTTTCTACTGTGTAAAATGGGAATCAAAATAGCAATGGTTACTTCATTCTTTTTTTTTTTTTCTAATTACCTGCTATGGGCCAAGCATTGTGCTGGTTGCTAGGGGTTGGACATAGGGATGAGGAAGCCCCCTCCCCTCTTGGAGCTCCCAGGCTAGTAGGGGAGCTAGGCCAAAGGCAGGGAAATTAACCAGTAAAAGGAAACGGTGGCAGATTGTGAGGTTGAGATAAGGGGCATCAACAGGGAGAGGTGACCGAGGCTAACAAGGCGTCAAGACTGCAGAGGGAGGTCTGCAGTGTTGGAGGAATCAGGGCAGGCATCCCTGAGGAGGTGTCCCGGAAGGCTGAGAAGGAAGCAGGCTTGTGAAGATCCAGGCACAGGCAGGGTTCTCCAAAGCCCAGCAAGTGCAAAGACCCCAAGGAGGCAAGGAGCTGGTGTGAAGGGGCAGAGGTTCAGAGAGAAGCTACAGGAGATCAGGTTGGAGAGCTGGTGAGAATTGGGAGAGGAGCTTTATTAAACCGGAAGCCCAGAAGTAGCCACTGGAGAGTTTCATGCAGGGAAGTGACATAAACGGGATCCATCTGCATTTTTACAAGATCGCTTTGGCGCTGGGTGGAGAACAGTTCAGGAAAATGCCACAGAGGAGTCCAGAAGAAACCACGAGGTTGGCGTGGCCTCGAGAACACAGACTCTGGAGCCAGATGACCTGGGTTTGAAGACCCGACTTCTCTACTTGTCACTTGGAAGACGGTCAATGAGCACATAACACAGAGAGACAGGGAGAACCCTGTGAATCCAATTCAGAGCTGTCCAAAGATGAGAAGAGTTGCCTTGGGAGGGAGTGATCTCCCCATCACTGGTGGCATGCAAGCAGAGATTTCATGATGAACATCTGGTAGATATGAAGTGTTATGGTGAGAACATTTAAGGTCTATGCTCATAGCAACTTTCAAGTATACAATACAGAATTATTAACTCCAGTCATCCCGCTATTGAACTCTTTTTTTAACTTTTAAAATTTTAATTTAAGATGAAACTATGTCCTGATCATAAATGGAAAACCAGTTTCTCTTGTCACAAATTGACAGTAACCATATAAATAAGTACAAATAACAACAACAACAAAATTATGCTATTAATTTAAGCCAAATGTTTTTCCCTGCTGAAGGTTCCAGGGTGTTTCTGTTCTTCCTTCGTTAAAAAGAGAGGTGAGCAGTTGTTAGAAAGATGCTAACGACCCATCAGCACTAGTGGAGACTTTCTCCTCGCTGGAATCCCAAGGTTGGAGGAAGACAAGAGAAAAAGGGAACAATTTCTCACCCTGTAATTCAAGATTATTTAAAGTTCTGTGAACTACTTAAGGGCGTGTTCTGTTTTTAGGAATCGCCGTCCTAAAGCTGCATTAACCAATATGGTAGCCATAGCTACATGTGGCTATTTACAATTAAATTAATTTAAATTTAATAACATGAAAAATTCGGCTCTTAAGTCTCACTAGCCATATTCCAAGTACTCCATAGCCACAAGTGACTAATGGCTACCATATTGGAGAGTGCAGAACATTTTCATCACTGCAGAAAGTTCTATAGACCAATGCTCTTCTAAGGCATTTCCTTCTGATTCAGGGTTTTGGGGGGCTTACTGACACAAGCATGTTTCTAAACTCCTTTCTCTAAGTGCTGATGAAAGGGGTCAGGTCATGAGCCTCTGGAGACTGCAGGAAAACAGATGGGGCTGAGGCTGCAGTGAGGCAGATGGGGCATCACCTCTGCCCTTCTGGAGCTCACCAAGAAGCCCCCTCCCACCTCTGGATCCTTAGAGAGAAGACCCTCTTGCTGCTGTCTCCCTGAGAGCAGGGCCACTCTACATCTCTTCAAGGCCTCTTCCCCCTCCTCACCACGCAGCATCCAGAAAACCAACTCAAATGCCAATTAATGCCTGTCTTAGAGAAAGACCAAGATACAGCTAGGGAGAAGGGAAAAGATGGATGGCTTAGAAATTAAGATTTTTCTGTAATCAGCCATACCAGTCACTTTTCATACTTCTTTTTTTTCCTCCTTTAGAGAAAGGCAGGGCCAGTGTTGGGAGCACGACTAGCCACTTACTACCTCGGTTCAAACCCTAACTCTGCCAATTTGTAGCTGTACAACCTTGGGCAAGTCACTTAACCTCTCTGAGCCTCAGCTGTTCTGCCGGTAAAACGGGGATTCATGGTAATATAGTGCTCACAGGATTAGGTGAAACAGCATATGTAAAGTACCTGGTGTGTGGTTAATGGTAAAAGAAAATGTCAGTTCTTATTGTGAGCACTGGAAAGATTAAGCACGATATTTGTGGATACCCTGTAGAGAATATAAAGAAGTACAAAAACAATAAGGATGGTGGTGGGAACGTTACTACTGATAACTGAGAAATTTAATATTCTGGAGGAAGTTACTCTTGGGCACCCCATTTCCCAGACCCCCCCAAATCTCCGATCCCCAACATTCTAAGAACTATGTAGTAGACATCTTTTTTTTTTTTTTTTTTTTTGCGGTACGCGGCTCTCGCTGTCGCGGCCTCTCCCGTTGCGGAGCACAGGCTCCGGACGCGCAGGCTCG
>NC_041232.1:12017268-12018224 GCF_002837175.3 Physeter macrocephalus | reverse complement strand
AAATATGATCTTTGTTGGCTTTCCTTTTAAAACCAACACATAATGAGATTCATAAAAAAAATCATTCCCCAAACCACAATTCAAAAAGATACATGCACCACAGTGTTCATTGCAGCACTATTTACAATAGCCAGGACATGGAAGCAACCTAAGTGTCCATCAACAGATGAATGGATAAAGACGATGTGGCACATATATACGATGGACTATTACTCAGCCATAAAAAAAGAACAAAACTGGGCTTCCCTGGTGGCGCAGTGGTTGAGAATCTGCCTGCTAATGCAGGGGACATGGGTTCGAGCCCTGGCCTGGGAGGATCCCACATGCCGTGGAGCAACTAGGCCCGTGAGCCACAAGTACTGAGCCTGCGCGTCTGGAAGACCCATGTGTTCTAAATCCAGGGGGTAGGGAGTGGGAAGCTTCTGTGTCTAACCTATCAGAGAAGCCTTGCTTTGAGAAAGTTCTAGCTTGCCTAGGAATTAAGAAATTCGGGGCTTCCCTGGTGGCATAGTGGTTGAGAATCTGCCTGCTAATGCAGGGGACACGGGTTCGAGCCCTGGTCTGGGAGGATCCCACATGCCGCAGAGCAACTGGGCCTGTGAGCCACAACTACCGAGCCTGCGTGTCTGGAGCCTGTGCTCCGCAACAAGAGAGGCCGCAGCGGAGAGAGGCCCGCGCACCGCGATGAAGAGTGGCCCCCGCTTGCCACAATTAGAGAAAGCCCTCGCACAGAAACGAAGACCCAACACAGCAAAAATAAATAAATTAATTAATAAACTCCTACCCCCAACATCTTTAAAAAAAAAAAACGAAACTGAGTAATATTTGTAATATTACTCAGCCATAAAAAAGAACAAAAGTGAGGTGGATGGACCTAGAATCTGTCATACAGAGTGAAGTAAGTCAGAAAGAGAAAAACAAATACCGTATGCTAATGCATGTATATGGAATTTTAA
>NC_041232.1:12016125-12016911 GCF_002837175.3 Physeter macrocephalus | reverse complement strand
ATAGATAGCTAGTGGGAAGCAGCCGCATAGCACAGGGAGATCAGCTCGGTGCTTTGTGACCACCTAGAGGGTGGGACAGGGAGGGTGGGAGGGAGACGCAAGAGAGAGGGCATATGGGGATATATGTATACATATAGCTGATTCACTTTGTTGTACAGCAGAAACTAACATAACATTGTAAAGCATTTATACTCCAATAAAGATGTGAAAAAAATAAAATCATTCCCCATCCCTCCACCTGGTCCTTGCCATTGTTAACAGTTGGGTAAAGATCTGTTTAAAATTTAGAATGAATAGTAAAACATTCAAGTATGTTAACTGAGCACAGATACCACAGTTGCAATACTGTCCCCTTGGGCCATTGTTGATTGAGCCATGCTGTCATTGTGATACCTGCAACTTACTGCCTTTCCTTATCCGTAAAATGGGGATGGTAATAAGACGGTCCCACGGGACTGTGGTGAGGGTTTAACAAGATAATGCTCATAGGATGCTGTGGCAGACAGACTCCAAGCTGACTCTCAATGATGCCAGCCTCCTGGGATTCACACCCTGTGGAGTCCCCTCCCCTAGAGGGTGGGCGGGGCCTTGACTTGCTTCTCAGCAAAAGAATACAGCAAAGGTGGTAGATGTCACTTCCTTGATGATATAACATAAGACTGTCACTTCCGTCTTGCCAGGCGACCCTCTCTCTTGCTTTTTTTTTTTTTTTTTTTTTTTGCGGTACGCGGGCCTCTCACCGTCGCGGCCTCTCCCGTCGCGGAGCACAGGCTCCGGACGCGCAGG
>NC_041232.1:12001878-12016049 GCF_002837175.3 Physeter macrocephalus | reverse complement strand
GAACCCGTGTGCCCTGCATCGGCAGGCGGACCCTCAACCACTGCGCCACCAGGGAAGCCCTCTCTTGCTAATTTTGATGAAGCCAGTTACCATGTTGTGAGCTGCCCTATGGAGAGGCCCATGTGGCGAGGGCCTGTGGGCAGCAGCGATCCATAAGGAATGGGATCCTGCCAGCGGCCATGTACACGAGCTTGGAAGCAGATCTTTCCCCAGTCGAGTCTCAAGATGAGACCCCAGCACCTTGATTTCAGGCTTGTGAGAGACTCTGACCCAGCTAAGCTGTGCTTGGAGCCCTCGCCCCCAAGAACGGTGAGATAATACATGTGTATTGATTAAAGCTACTAGGTTAATTTGTTATGGGGCAACGGATAACTGATACTCATGTTAAGCCTGGTACGTCGCGAGTGCTGACAAAGCATGGCTGAGGGTATTAACACTGAGACACCTCCATGTTGCCCTGACACTGGCATGGAAATCTAACTGCTGGCAGGATCTGAGCTCCCTCAGGGTGTACGACGCATCTGAAAGTTTTATTCAATTTTTAGCAATCATTCAGCGAACACAGAATAGCAGCTACGGGCCTGACTCTGTGCTGGGAGTAGAGATTCGACAATAAGTCCAACACGGCTCTAGTGGGGAGACAGACGTGAAATTAAAATGATATAAGTGATTATATAGTTACAAATGTCTGCAGGATACAGAGGTTTGCATCTGTGTAGATAAAGCTATAACAACAGCTTCTTAGTACTGAACGCCTTAGAACATCCAGGCTCTGCCATATAAGCTACCTGTGCAGTATCTCCATCTCCGGAGAAGTCTTTAGCACCAGGATCCTCACTTTATGGTTAGGGAAACTGGACCTGGGAAGGTAAATAACAAGGTTTCTAGAGCCAGGGTGCAAGCTCACTCTGTCTCCCAGGTCCTTCCTTTCTCCACCATACTCACTACCTCTCTTCATTGATCTTTATAAATTTGCTCAGATCCCCTACGTTTTCTTTGCTATCTAATTGATCCATCAAATCTGAGAGCGCTGTGTTAAGAGCCTCCCACTCCAGTGGCATGGGTGAAAACCTAGCCTATGGATTTGCCCCTCTTTTGCATAGCGCTCAGGAAACCTGCCTTGGCCCACCAAGAAAGGTACTCATTGGTCGCCATAAAGGTGGCAGCTGGGGACCCTGAGGACCCTGGAAATCTTTGGGTCAGTGGTTCTCAACTGGGGGGAGGGTTGGTTTTTGTCTCCCCAGGGGGCATTTGACAGTGTCTGGAGACATTTTTGGTTGTCACAACTAAGAACGATGGCGCTACTGGCACCTAGTGGGTAGAGACCAGGGATAATGCTAAACGTTCTACAATGCACAGGACATCCCGACACAGCGAGGAATTATCTGGTCCAAGGTTGAGCAACCCTGTTTTAGATGCAGGACTATCCCCTATGGGATTGTGCACCAGGGGAGAGGGGGCAGAGGGAGTTTGGGAATGAAAAGGGACCAGTCTTTGGGTCCTTCCTCTGAATCACCAAAGGCAGTCATGTCCCCTTTAATGAGAATGTCAGAGCTCTTGCTTCTGAGTTTAAGAGTCTAGCTCTTAGGTTACAAAAAAAGTAGAGGCTTCAGGAATGGGGACCATAATGTCCACAAGGTTTTTTTTCTCTTTTTTTAAAATGTTTAAAATTGAAGTATAGTTGATCTACAGTATTATATCAGTTTCAGGTGGATAGCATAGCAAATCTGTATTTTTACAGATTATAATCCATTAAAAGTTATTATAGGATAATAGCTATAATTCCCTGTGCTATACAATATATGCTTGTTGCTTATCTATTTCATACATAGTAGTTTGTCCACACGTTTTTGTTCTGTTTTTATTTATTTATTTTTTTTGGCGGGGGGCGGTTTGGCTTCATTGGGTCTTAGTTGCGGCACACAGGATGTTCGTTGCGGCACGCGGGATCTTTCGTTGCAGCGCGAGGGCTCTCTAGTTGAGGCACACGGGCTAAGTAGTTGTGGCGTACGGGCTTAGTTGCCCCGCGGCATGTGGGATCTTAGTTCCCCAACCAGGGATCGAACCCGCGTCCCCTGCATTGGAAGGCGGATTCTTAACCACTGGACCACGAGGGAAGTCCCTGTCCACAACTTTAAGTGTTTCGTTTACACCGAAGTTGCCGAAGTCTCCACTCAATCTACCGTTTGCAATAACGCCACCTCCCCCAGGCATAAATCCACCTCTGCTCCAGCAATGAGAGCAATGCACTGGGCCCAGCTTTGGTGTTGCAGCAAGATTTCTGGGAGCAGGTATCAGCCACGTCAGAGGAGGAATTGTCTTTAAGGAGCGTAGCATTTTAATTGCTGATTAAATAGGCTCTTTGGTGATAATACAGAAATTGGGCATTTGCTGAGTGCTTTGTGCATGCCAGGCGCTGCCCAAAGCACTTTGCCTCTCTTAAATTTTCATAACCACATTGTGAGATGGGAAGTGCCATCGTGCCCCTTATACGGGTGTGTAAATGGAGGCACAGAGGGGTTCTGTAACCTGCTTTAGGTCACCCAGCCAGGAATGGTTGAACCTGGATTTGAACTTGGGCCACCTGCCTTCAGAGCCCACATCCCAAGGCACTGTACCTTATTACCTTGGCAATGGTTATTTCCCAGTGAATTTTATCTCTGCACTTAGAAATGCAAGGCCTTCATTTAGAATTTTCTATGAAAGAAATGGATTTTTGTTGATTGGGGGATATTTAGTTTTCAGACCTGCTACTCATTCAAACCCCTCTTTGCTCTCTCCATCCCTCCAAATTGCAGGGGAGTGATTGTTTATCTTCAGAGTATTTGCATTGGTATTCACCTGATGGTTGCTTTGATGAAATGAACTCTAAAGGGTTCCTGCTCTGACTCTCACATATTCCCTTTTGATTCCATTTTTGTTCCTTATAATTTAGTTTCAAGATCACGCGTATATCCAGCTTTTTCTTTATATATCTTGGACCAGCCATTGGCCCACAGCAATTTCATCCTCAATATTCCTCCTGCTACAAACATTTCCGAAAAGCAGCTTTTGTAGACCCAAAGCCCTGGGCAGGTGGCAGGATGTTCAGAATTTGTGGCCCATGGGCCCAAAATCCCCAGGAATCCCAAATCCACACGTAGCTTAGTGCCCAGGATTGAAGGGTTTTGATCCTTTGTCCCACTCAGTGAAAGAGACTTTGATTGGCAGAGCCAGAAGTAGGTTAAGTCGAAGGGAGTTCTTAAATCAGAAACTTCACACCAGAGCGTGTGAATACCTAATCTCCCGCATATGCCAGGATACACAATACATCATCATCCATAACCGTAATACGGCATCATATATCAGCTGCTCATAATAAATAGCATATCATCTGCTCATAATATTTTATCATATAATATCATGACTTCTGCTCACAACATCATATATTATGTGATCGACACTCAGCATTTCCTCCTAGAAGGAGTGTCCTCAGATATATTTGTTCTCAAAAAACAAAGTGGTGCTGACTTTTGTTAGAAGGTGGGGCATTTTCTACGAGTCCTGGAGGCTGACTTGAATGGATTTAGAAGGACCCTAACACAACATTGCAGGTAGCTCCTCAGCCAAGACGTATAGTTTAGGCTGGACAAATAGAAAAGGCATTTGCCTTCGTGTGCTCAAATCCTGAGAAAATAAAACTGGTTACACAGTACGTATATATCAGGTACCTCAAGTGGACATTTTAACACACGGTCCCCAAATTCTTTGACAGCTCCCCACTGAGCGGAGGTCATCTATGTCCTGCCTCTTTGATCTGGGTGGGCATGTGACTGTTTCGACCAATCAAATAGGGCGGAAGTGATGTGTGGCTTCCCAGACTGGTTCATAAAAGACCAACCAGCTGGCCACCACGTAAGAAGTCTGATTACCCTGAGGCCGCCATGCTATGAGGAAGCCCAGGTCACACGAGGAGGTCATGTATAGGTGTTCCAGTTGACAGACCTTTCCTTTGAGTCACGCCAGCCCAGTTTCCATCCAGGCATGTGAGTGAAGATACTTCCAGATGATTCTAGCCCCCAGCTGCTGTGTTATATCCAGCCTTCAAGGGTCCCCAGCCAAGGTCCCAGACAGCATGGAGCAGAGACAAACCATCGCCACCGTGTCCTGTCTGAATTCCCACCCCATAAAACCTGGGGTTGTTTTAAACCACTATGTTTGGGATTTTTTAGTTAGGCAGCGATAGTAACTGAAAAATATGCATGGAGGCTAAGCAGAGATGTAAATGAGGATAGTAATCGTAATGATAATAATAATAATCACCAACATTTAGTGGGTGCTTAAACTACCCTATGAAATTGATGTGATTGTTATCATACCCATTAGTAACTGAAAAATATGCACTAAGGCTAAGCAGAGATGTAAATGAGGATAGTAATCGTAATGATAATAATCACCAACATTTAGTGGGTGCTTAAACTACCCTATGAAATTGATGTGATTGTTATCATACCCATTTTACAGGTAAGAAAACTAAGGCACATGGATTTAGTCAATAAACAGGTATTAAGGGCCTGCATAAGGCAGACACTGTCTTAGGAGCTGGAGATATAGCAATCAAACAAAACAGACAAGGGTCCCTGTCTGTATGGAAATTACATTTTTACAGGGAGAAGCAGACAATAAAAAATGAACACAGGGCTTCCCCGGTGGCGCAGTGGTTGAGGGTGCGCCTGCCGATGCAGGGGACACGGGTTCGTGCCCCGGTCCGGGAGGATCCCACGTGCCGCGGAGCGGCTGGGCCCGTGGGCCGTGGCCGCTGAGCCTGCGCGTCCGGAGCCTGTGCTCCGCAACGGGAGAGGCCACGACAGTGAGAGGCCCGCGTACCGCAAAAGAAAGAAAGAAAGAAATAATAATAAACACAAAAAATTAGTAATGCCCAAAGTAAGTCAAGATGCAGAAACCTGAGCCCAAGAAGTCTAACCCAAGTCATAATTGTCTGGCCCACCGCCTGCTAACGGTCAAGGACATTTTCCCCGCGTGGTCTCCTAGACATGCATGATTTAGAAATATTTACCTGCAAGTATTTTTACTACGCCCAGAGATAGACCAAAAGGTGACTTAAGATGTTAACCAACCTTGATGACAATAGCGCATCCTTCGACCTCACTAAGAAAGGTGTGGTCCTCCCAGAAGCCTGACTCACCTGGGAGCCAGTGAGAAATGCACAGTCTCAGGTCCAGCCCCAGACCTGCAGAATCAGACTGCACTTTGATAAGATCCTCAGGTGATCCATGAGCACATGACAGTTTAAGAAGTACCATCGGACAGGATGCTCAGATTTGGCTGCTTCTAAGTATAAGGAAGAGGGTCCTCCAGGTCTGTATGCATGTCCGGCTCAAAATGGCGAACGAGCAGGAGTGATGCGTGACTCCACCCTCACGTGACAGGGGCACCCAAGTGCAGGCCGGGCCCTCTCACCTGCTTCAGTCTCACATACACCTCCAGGAAAGATTCTCAGAACCTCCAGGATTAGTTCCCCGCAAGTGCCGTGCGTTTCCACTCGGTTGACAATTGCCTGGCCGGGGCTTATAGGCTGCGAGAATTTCTATCAGGCCAGTATTTTTAAAACAGATTTGTCTTTATTTTTGTAAATTTCCTAGGGGATCACCAAGGAGGTGGCATTACCTAAGTAAGTACAGATTTTTTTTTTCTTGTATTTAGTATATGATCTCCGGTTTCTTAATCCTGTCTTTTAAAAACTGTACGTACAAACCCACAATGTACTTCCTTGTCATTACTGCTAGAAATGAGAGACATATATTTACGGAGAGACACTTCTTTAAAATAAAATAAAAAAATAACTCTATCCAGGATTTCTCAACCTCAGCACTATGGAATTGTGGGCTGGGTGCTTCTCTGTGATGGGGTCCGTCCTAGGCATCGGAGGATGTTTAGCAGCAAACCCGGCTTCTACCCATGAGATGCTAGTAGCATCTTCCCTCCCCAACCAAAAACGTCTGCAGACCTTGCCAGATGTCTCCTAGGGGTCAAAATTGCCCGAGATTGAGAATCACTGTACTATCCTAAAAATCAGAGACCGCTAAGACCCTGGTACAGAGACCCCACTCCTGTTCCCTCCTCTCAAGATGTTTTGAATCGTCAGAGGCCTGGGCGGATGGGACAGCTGTCAGTTAACTCCTTCCCCTTGTCGGGTCTGCTGGTGCCCCAGCGTGAACTCCTGGGCGAGTGTGTGTGTGTGTGTGTGTGTGTGTGTGTGTGTGCACGTGTCTGTGTGTGGAGTATGTGTGCATTATTCCAGTAATTCTTTTATCTACTTCTCACACCCTGGGCATTATGAACATTCATCAGAATAATTGACGCGGATGAAATTAGCACTTTCTGCTATGTCGGGCAGATAAACTTTGCCGAATATTGATTTCGCACAAAGAAAATGACATGTGCTTAGGCCTAACCCTTTATCTGGCCGGGCCAGGGAAATACAGCAGGAGGGGGACGTGGCTGGCCGCTGCCGGTGGAGAAGCGGCCATAAGAATTACTTTTATCTCTTCTTGCACAAAAAGACAAGGGAAGATAAGGAGCCAGAGGGAGAGAAAGCACAGCCCTGGGCATTGGGGAAATCCGCAGAAGGCATGGGACAGGGCCGTACTCCGGGGACCAGGGGCACTGGAGCTGATGTATTCAGAAGAGAAGGAGGAGCAGGATGGAAAATGCAGGATGGCGCTGGGGAGAGGGGGGCTGAGGGGGTCGGCTGGTCTTGGGTTCAAATTCCAGTCCAGTGGCTGAAAATCAGGGTGACCAACCATCCCAGTTTGCCCAGACTCAGGGGTCTCCTCGGATGCTGGAATTTCAGTGCTAAAAACGGACAGTCTCAGTCAAGAGAGGATGGCTGGGCATCCTACATTTTAGCCGCATGACATCAAACCAATTGGTTCTCAGTCTTCTCATCTGTAGGACTGCCCTACCTCTCTGGTCTGGGGTGGGGAGGGAGGTGAAAGCCCCCTGGGGTCGTGCCATGTTAGCCCCCAATCCTAAGGAACGATTCTAGATCCAGGCCACCTCCTCCCAGAAGCCCTCCCTGACCACCCCAGCTCACGGAGACCTCTGAGTGCCATGAAGGCCCCCAGCTCCAACTGCCTGGCTTTCTCTTCTAAAACCGAGTTAACACAGAAGAGGCAGTTTAAGAAATGCTCGTTTCCTTCCTTCACTTCTGCTTGGAAATCACGCACTTCCCATCTCTGCTGCCAGCTGGGATTGGGCAAGTCTCTGAGATGCCTGGCTAAGTGGGAAATGTTCTCCCTGGGATTGCTAAATTCACTTTGCTGAAGGCCTACTACGCGCCAGGTGCTGTGCCAGGAACGGTGGGAGGAATGACAGCTGGCAGCTAACAGCTATTCCTTCCTTTTCACGTGAGAATCCCTAAACAGCCTCAGCGTCTTGGGCCCCCGCCTTAGAAAAATGCTTGGCCACACCCCGCCCCAAAAAGGAAGCAGGCTGGCTTTGAGGTCAGTCTCTAGGATGGAGTCCCTAGAGAGACTGAGAACATGAGAACCCAGCGTTCTCATGACATGTGGGGAGCCTGTCTGACACTCTTGCCCCGCCCACTTTATTCATAGGAGGACAGTGCCTGGCAAGTGAGCTGCAGAAGGGAGAAAGAAAGGCACCGGGAAAGCAGGCAGGGGGGTATAGTGTTTAGGGTAGTTCTAGAACCATCTAGGCCTGGGTTGATTCCCAACAACACCTTTTGCCGTGTGACCAGGGAAAAAAGCTTTCCTTGCTTTACTTTCCTCCTCATTGAAAAGTGGGCTTATAATAGGAGCCACCTTGTAAGATTATTATAAGGAACAAATGAGCTAATAATATTTGTAAGGCGCATAGGACAGTGCCCGGCACGGGGCAAGTATGTGCCATCGTTATCAAAATTGGAGTTGCTGCGTTGTATGACATGGAACACAATGTGAAGGGTGTCTCCTGGGGTTGTGCAATGTGGATTCTCCCAATCTTAAAGGGACAATTCTGGATCAAGGCCACCTCCTCCTGGAAGGCCTCCCTGACCACCTCAGCTCACTTCTGCATGCTGTGATGGTTCATGGCCCCTCCTACCTGGCTCACTCCAGAAGCATTAGGGAGTGTTCATGTGAGGCCAGGGCTGTCTTGATTACCTGGTCTTGGGCAGAGGGGACTGACTGCTGGGGAGGGTACGTTTGCAGGCAGGCAGTCCACCCACTGGACCCCACAGGATGCTTCCCCCTCTTCTCTCTTCCCCAGTTAAGCTTGATTGGGATGCAATAATAATAATAATAATAATAATAATAAAATATCTGTCATTCATTGAGCCCTTTCTGCTGCCATAATGCCTTATAGTCTCATTTAATCCTAGAAACAAACCTAGGACATGGGTAGTGGTACCCTCAATTTTCAGATGAGGAAACTGAGTCTCAGAGAGCAGAGTTACCTGGTGGAGATCACACAGCCAGCAAGTGGCAGAGCTGGGACTCGTAGCAGGTGGGCCTTAATTACCACCCTCTCTGCCTCCACTTAAGGGTCACCATAAGAGGCAGCTGTAATGACCTGGAGAGTCCAGCAGGCCAGAGTTCCAGTCCTCCTCCTGCCACTTCCTGGGTGACTCTGCAAGAATCCCATAACCTCTCTGAACATCCACTTACCTGCAAATAGGAGTCATCTCCCTGCCTCCCTGTTAGGGAGGATTTATGATCAGAGGGGAAGCACCCAGCACAGTGCCGAGGACACAGAGGGGCACAGTGATTGCAAAGAGATGCTCCGGGCGCCATCCCTACAGAGGGAGGGGTGTGCAATGGTTAGAGCGCTGGGATAGGAGCCCCATCCAGCACTCACTCTGCGAAGGGGGAGATCAGATCTGGTCATTCCTAATGCCCCTCTGTCACGGCTAGGTCTCGCCCTTGACAGTTCGGGAGCAAACTGCCCCTACTTCAGCTCCAACCAGGCCCCACCAGGCTCAGAGAGAAGTCAGGTCTGAGATGTTCAAGTTCAGCCACCGCTGCATCGTCTCCCGGGGCACTGGGCGGTGGCCCCACCCCCTGGCCATTCCCCACGCGGTGCCCAAGTCTCACGTCCCAATGGGGGGCCGTGGGGCTGCGGCTAATTGCAAATCATTTCTCAGGGCTCCCCGCTGTTCAGCTAAATTCACTGGAACTAATGTGTCCCAAAACAAATTTCACAGAAGAGCCAGGGCAATTACATGATGCTTAGCTCCCCTGCCCCCACCTCCACCCCCCCAGCAGAGGCTCTGGGCTGGGGACAGAGAGGACAGGGCCAAGTGGGGCAGGGAACACCGATGCAGGATATCTCCTAGGAACCAAACCCCTTCTCCCTCCAGCCCTCCCAAATCTTATCTCCACTATCACACTGCCCAGCGTCACCCCTCCTCTGTCCCTCCTCCCTCCCTTCTCCATTATCTCCATTCCTGAGCTTAGGACACATCTTGATATAATGAAAAAAGCAAGCACTGGCTCTGAAACAGACGGACTTGGATTCAATTCCCAGCTTCAGCACTCATTAGCTGTGTGTCCTTAGAAAAGTCACTTAGCCTCTCTGAGCCCCTGTTTCCTAGTCCCTGAGATGAGGATACCAATACCTGGCTGGCATTGGCTATTGTGAAGATTAGAGAAAATGACATAATAAGATATTTTATGTGGGTCCAGAACATAGTAGGCCCTCAATAAATATTGATCCCTTCTAGCACCTACTTCATATGATCATTTCAAGGTGATCAGGCAAACGTGTTCTGAGAGTCTCAGAATCAACTCAAAGCAAGAGAATCAGAAAGCAAAGATCCAGTCTTAGCTCCCCAAGCAAGGGACCATATAGGCACTCTGTCTGCCTACCGTTTCCCCACCTCATGCCAGCCTCATCCTTCCAGACCCTCCACACTGGAATAACCCTCCCCTTTTCCCACAGACCTTCAGCATTTCCCATGAGCCTCTCTGAGAGCCTTTATTTCATTCTGCATCTCCAGTTTCTTGGTTGACTAAAGTCACTATAGAACTGTGTGGCCAAGCTGACTTGTGGGGACTGTCCAGGAAGGTTGCTGGTGACCATTTTTCCATCATGGGACTCATGGCAGGCAGGCCCAAATCCTGCAAAGGAGAACAATAATTTGCCATCAAGATTGCCGGCGATGGGACCTCAGCAAATGTTTCCTGAGCTGTGGCAGAGTGGGCTGGCCTGAGGGTCACCTGTCACCTTGGTACTGTTTGGGAGCCCACTCCTTCGTCCTCTGCTCAAGACAGCACGGCAGCCTGCAAGCGGGTGCTCAAGGAGACGGTCCTGTGTGACTGGGTTTGTGCCACATTTAGTTTTTCAAAAGTTAGGAAAACCACTCACTTTCTTATGAATAACTAAAAATGCATCTAGAAGGACTGTGCTGAAGCATTAAGGTTCAATGACTAATTTGACAAGTGCCCATTGAGCCGTACTATGCACCAGGCCCTGTATAAGGTGCTGGGATGCCTGCCGAACAAGACAGATCCAGTCCCTGCCCTTGGCTGACAATCTGGTTGGAGGAACAGACACGAAACAAGCAAAGACGTGAGATAATATCAGATAGTGCCAAGTACAACTAAGATAATAAAGATAAGACAAAGAGGAGAGAATGAGTATTAAAGGTCTGCTAGATTGGGTGGTCATGAGATGATGACATTTCAACTGGGAACTTAAGGACAAGAAAGAGCCAGGGTGGCCGGGGGTAAAGTGTCCCAGTAAGGACCAGCAAGTGCAAAGGTCCTGAGGTAGAAATGAGCTGGAGGGGATGGAGTTAGGTGGGCAAGGCAGGGAGTGGGAGGAGATGAGATGAGTTGGGTCAGCTCATGCAGAGCCTCAAAGGCCAAAACAAGGACTTGGTTCTGAAGACAAAGGGGAGCTTTTGAAGGTTTTAAGCAGAGGAGACTAATTCAGGTTTTTGGAAGATCTTTGTGGCTGTCATATGGAGAAGGGAGGGGGCAGGGAGGAGGGGAGGGGAGGAAGCAGAGAGGTCAGTGGGGAGACGATTGTCCAGGGAAGTGGTGAAAGCGCCCTGGCCAAGCGTGAAGGTGAGACACTTGCAGACATGTGATCCAGTCCAATCATGCACGAGGGCAAACTAGACTCAGAGGGGAGCCGCCTGCCCCTGGCTGCCCAGCCGGTCAGTGGGGACCTGCAAACCCAGAGCTCCTATCTCAGGTCAGGCGCTGTTTCATTTCAGTGCCATCAACTGGTCCAGGGGGAGCCAGGCTGAGCAAGCTCCAGCTAACGTTTCCACACTTCCAGTCATCCTCACCACTTCAAAAATCCCTGTAGTGTATCCTTTTGTGATGAGAATAATCACCCCTAATTTATCTGCTTCAGAAGTTCGGTATCATTTCCAGAAGTCCAGAAATAAAATACTATTCGAAAAACCTACCTTGGGGGAATTCCCTGGCGGTCCAGTGGTTAGGACTCGGCGCTTTCACTGCAGACGGGGCGGGTTCAGACCCGGTTGGGGAACTAAGATCCAGCCAGCTGTGCGGCATAGCAAAAAAAACCCCAAAAACAAAACAAAACAAAAAACCTAACGGGTTGCTAGGAGGGCCACTCTTTGGTGTCAGTGAGCACCTTTGGGGGCAGAGGCTGTGTAAGTCGTCTGTGGGTGCCACTGGTTACAGCAAGCGCACAGCAAGCGAGAAAAGTGATCATTTTTACGGGCAGTAATGATTCTACCTTCACGATGTATTCAGTGACGTACCAAGCACTTCCATTAATTTTTCATTTAATCCTCATAATACAAAAGAAAATGGGCTTTACTGTTGTCCTCATTTTACAGATGGGGACACTCAGAGGCACAGAGAGGTGAAGCCACTTGCCCAAGGTCACACAGCCTGCAAAAGCGAGGACTCAAACCAGGTGACAAACAAACCCATGTTCTGAAATTTGAAGTCTATTTTGGGAAAGGAAAGAGGGAAGGGAGGAAGGAAGGAAGGAAAGATAGGAAGAGAGGAAGGGAGGGACGGAGGAAGAAAGGGAGGGAGGGGGGAGGGAGGGAGAGGGGGAGGGAGGGAAGGAAGAGAGAAGGAAGGAATGAATATTTACAGATAAAACTCACTTCCTTTGTCATGTCGTGCCTCTTTAAACCTTAGAGGATTCTCCTCGTCAAAGGGGTAGGGGGTGACCTGGGGGGACGGGAGGAGGTTCAACCACGGCTGCCTGAGAACTGGCCTCTGCCACCACATGGTTTCTGGCAAATCAAAATCTCTCTTCTGCCCTGAACTGGCTGTCCCCAACCTCCCCTCCAGCCAGTTTCCTTATTCCCTCTTTCCCAATGTCCCCCCTAGGGAGTGGGAGCTGGGGGACACAGAGAGTACACACACATATGAGTAAGTTGTCTCCTGCCACCCAACCTGCCCTTGGCGCAATGAATGCGGTGTCAGCCCAGATAATTCCAAAGCCATAAAGATGATATAAAAAAAATGGGGGAGTTGGTGCTGGGGAGGGGTAGTGGTGGAGGAGGAGATTACAAAAAAGGAGGATGAGCCGTGTGGCTTTGCTCCTTATCTAACCCGCAGCAGGCCTGGCTGGGGGCTGTCTCTCCCCAGGGGGAAGAAGCAGTGCAGCAGCCACCCCAGCCAGCGTGCCCCCCTCCTCAGTCCCACCCCCTTATCCCCCACCCCTTGGCAGTGCAGCAGGAGGCCCCAGAGAAGGACCCACCCCAGCAGGAGGGCAGGACCAGTCTGGGAAGCCTTAACAGCTGAGTAGGGATGCTGAGTTGGAGTCTTCAAGAGCTGTCTCCAAGGCTGGGGGCTGGGGACCTGGAAGCCTTCTTGCAGGGGAGACCCAAGGCATGGGCCCAGCTACGGAGGGAAAATGTCCCAGGATGCTAGAGGTCACTCTTGGACAACTTGGTTATTTTTCTGAATATTGACTCTGGAGAACAGGGCAGGGTGGAGCATGTAACCACGGTACGACCCCTCTGAGCCTCAGCTTCCCCATCTGTACAATGGGCCCCAAGAAGCCCCCACCCATGTCCTTCTTTCTTGAGGTATCAACAGAACTATTTCTGGGAGGAGGGGGAAGGGGGGGTGGTGCGCAACCCAAGTGCAGGGGCCGACAGTTCCCACCGGGGCATCGTTCTTTGTCCTGGAGAGAGACGGACAGACAGATACACATGCACAGAGGCAGAGAATTAAAGCGGCAAAGAGAGACAGAGTAAGATTATGGGAAACTGAGAGAAAGAGACAGAGGGAGACAGAGAGAGATAATCAGGGAGGCAGGGAGATAGAGACAATAAGAAATACAGAGGTAGACCCAGAGATGGAGACAGTCAGAGATAGAGACACTGTCAAATAATCAGAGAGGCAGAGAGAAATAAAAAGGGGTAAGGGAGAGGCAAACACCCATGTCCTTCTTTCTTGAGGTATCAACAGAACTATTTCTGGGAGGAGGGGGAAGGGGGGGTGGTGCGCAACCCAAGTGCAGGGGCCGACAGTTCCCACCGGGGCATCGTTCTTTGTCCTGGAGAGAGACGGACAGACAGATACACATGCACAGAGGCAGAGAATTAAAGCGGCAAAGAGAGACAGAGTAAGATTATGGGAAACTGAGAGAAAGAGACAGAGGGAGACAGAGAGAGATAATCAGGGAGGCAGGGAGATAGAGACAATAAGAAATACAGAGGTAGACCCAGAGATGGAGACAGTCAGAGATAGAGACACAGTCAAATAATCAGAGAGGCAGAGAGAAATAAAAAGGGGTAAGGGAGAGGCAAAGAAATAGAGACACAAAGATCAAGATAGAAAGAGGGAGACAGAGAGATAGACAATCAAAAAGAGAGACAGGGAGGCAGAGTCACAGGGAGAGGGAGAAAGAACATAGAAAGAGAGGGAGGGAGGGAGGGAGGGGAAGGAAGGAAGGAGGCGGGGGGGGGGGGGAGCTAATCCGAGACCCGAGACCCAAAGACGGGGTGGATAGGAAAGCAGTCAGGTCTGAGACGCGTCCCCCATGCGGCCAGCCAGCTCCCTCCGCTCCAAGCACCCTCCATCCTGCCTGCCCACCCCGCTCTGCCCCCCTTTTTTCCCTTCCGTTCTCCTGCTCCAAGTACCCCTTCTTTCTTGCCTGTGCCCCACCCCTGCTCCAGGCTCCCCCATCCTGCTGCGCCCCCCGCGCGCCCGGCCCAGGCTGCC
>NC_041232.1:11979019-12001749 GCF_002837175.3 Physeter macrocephalus | reverse complement strand
ATTCCCTCCCACCCCCACCCCCACCCCCACCCCCGTCCTTCCGAACACGGCAGGGTTTTCTGGCGCCTTTGTGGCCGGCCCCGAAGTGCGCGGCGACAATGGCGGGGGTGACGGGGGTTAATTCGCGCGCGGAGGTAGGACGCGCGGGCGCCGGGCGGAACAATGCCTGCGGCGCGCCTTTGAGGCGGGCCATTGTGCGCTGTGTGAAACGGGAAATCTGTTCCCTGCGCCCAGATGCGGGCCGGCCGCGGTGGAGGCGGCGGTCTGCGGGTGAGCCCGTGCTGGGGGCGGCCGGGACTGCTTTCCGCGTTTGAGTGGGTTTTAACCCCCGTTTGGTCCTCTCCGCATCCTTGAACTCTGAGCTGGGGAGGGCCGAGGGCGGCTCGAGGTCAAGGTTCTCCTCCCGCCGTGCCCCTGAAGTGCTGTGTGACCTGGGGCAAGTCCCTGTCCCTCTCTGAGCCTCACCTCCCCACCTGCAGACTCAGAGGGTGGAGGTCGTCGCCTGACTCGGTCTGGGAGGCTGAAACTAGAGACCGGAAGGGGTCGCACAGACGAGGCAGGGTGAGCAGGCCTGGAGCTCACACAGGCTTCCCAGCAGCATGGGGGCTCTGGGTCTGGTAGTGATGAGGTCAGGCTCTGACCGCCAGCCTACCCCTTTCACCCACTTTGAAGAGTCCAGCTCCACCAACACTAGCTGTGTGACCTTGGGGCAGTCTCCTACCCTCTCTGTGCCTCCCTTTCCTCTCCTGTGCGATGGGAAGCATTATACTACCTTCCTTAGGGAGCCATTGTGAGGACTAAAGGAAGTGATGAATGTCAGGCTCGTAGTGTCATCTGCGTTACATATACATAAAGCATAATCATAATTACACGTACTTAGTCCTCGCTATGTGCCAGGAACTGTTCTAATTTGGGGATATATGTTTCATGGTATTTTACATACACACGCATAATACATATATAACATGTGCATGTTTATATATATGTAAAGCATTTACTGAACTCCATTACTCACTAACGTCGTTACTTAATCTAATGCCTCTGTTTGCTCGTCTGTACAATGGGTACAATGGTTCCTACCCCATAGGGTAGCATGAACTCCCCAGGTCCTCTTTCAGAAGGCTCTGTGCCGGGCTCTGACAGGCCTGGACCCCTTTCCTCTCTTTTCATGCCCCCATGCCCCTGGCGGGGTGGTTCCCATCAAGACCCCCACGATAGAGTCCATCTCCTTGGAGAAAGGACCTCCCTGGGGGAAATGACCCAGGCCAGGCTCCTCCTCTCTCAGCACCTGGTGAACAAACCCCCAGAGACTGAGATTCAGTGGGGCCGCCGATTCAGTGTCGGGGTGCTGGTGCAGGGGGGGAGAGGATGGAGGACCGATGGAAACAACCTTCAGTGGAGTCTCATGCACTGCCCTGCGAAGCATCTGTCTCTCTGCTGGTGTCCTTGCTCACATCGGCCCATGGTGTGAAGGACTGAGGTGATTCTTCCAGAATCACGGACAACGAAACTGAAATTCAGAGCAGCTAATCTGAAGATGCTTCAGGTCCTCTGAGGTCACACACAGCTTAAGAGCGTCTATGGATGCTCCGGATCCTCTTGCCAGAAAAAGCCTGTCTGTCTGCACACAGAACATTTGCCTGGCAACTTCAGGGCCGCGCGTTCCCCACGCAGCCGGCTGAGAACTTCCATGGTAGCGAAGAGAACGCGAAGCTGGAATACGGGGCTGGGCTTTACCTGGCTCGTGGTGTGGACCACATCGGTGGTCTCCTTTAGCAGATGTGTAAGTCAGGCACTTACGCGTTCAGAATCGGGGTTTTAAAAGCACACACCCCTGACCCCACACCCGAGTTTGATAGCGCGTTGGTACATGCTCTATCTGCGTCAAGCGTATGGTTGACCCACGGCCCCCCAGGTGAGGCTGATGCCGGTTGCCTGTGGGACAAGTTTGGAGAAACCCTGATCCGGGGTGCCCTGGCAGGCACACACCATCCTCACTTCCGGCTTCTCCCTTTCTCACCCTGCTTTGGCGCCCTGCCCTTCATCATCCCTCGCCTACTTTAAGTCCTCTGAAAACCCCCTTCCCAAGAGAAAGTCGAAGCCCGGTCTCTAAGCTCCCTGAACAGTGCCCCCTCTTCCACGGATAGAGTGGGTGGGGCTCTGAAAAGCCCCGGACTGTTGGGAGGCAGGGAGCAGCCGTGACCAGCAGGTGCCTCCGGGGCCCTGGGTGCCAGGACGGGCACAGATGGAGTGGCTCTGGGCTGGGGGCAAGGGGCAGATGCAGCCACCCCTGGAGCCTCAGCTGCCTTGTTATCTCTTCATTGTCTCCCTGTCACCCCAGCCCAACCCCCTCCCCAGCTGCCCTTCTGTCATCTCCACGTGCCCCCCCGCCCAAGCCAGCCAGCAGCCCAGCCCCAGAACTCCAGGGGGAGCTCCCAAGAGGGTCCCCGCAGGCTTCCCTGCTCTGGGGGTGAGCAGAAAGGTGGGGGCCGTGGGGCCGTGGGAGGGAGGGGGCTTGGCTGGAGAGGCCAGGGATGGGGGGGTGTCAGAGTCTATAAATCACGCACCACTGAGCTCCTGTTTAACACACACTTCTCCGACGAGTTGTCAGTGAAACCGTTAATTAATTAGCTAATCCCGCAATGAAGTGGATTCTAAATGGTTCTCCCCCTCCCAGCCTCCCATTTAGATAATTGCTGCTGAGGGATCTTTTGTGAGAGTCATTTTTTCCAACAGGGATGGCCCTGGAACACTAAGGGAGATGAATTTAAAGAAGGGGTCAGCCACTGTCCCCCAAGCTACTAGTGGGGGGGGCTCTCAGCCCAAGCAAGAGCTAGAAAAGGCAGTTGGTTATCGGGGGCGGGATGAGGGGTAGACAGGGGGAACTGAGCTTTGGTGTTTTAGGGTTTATTCTTTTTTTAGCTTTTTAAATTTTTATTTATTTATTTTATTTTTGGCTGTGTTGGGTCTTCGTTTCTGTGTGAGGGCTTTCTCTAGTTGTGGCGAGCGGGGGGCCCACTCTTCATCGCGGTGCGTGGGCCTCTCACGGTCGTGGCCTCTCTTGCTGCGGAGCACAGGCTCCAGACGCGCAGGCTCAGTAGTTGTGGCTCACGGGCCCAGCTGCTCCGCGGCCTGTGGGATCTTCCCAGACCAGGGTCCGAACCCGTGTCCCTGCATTGGCAGGCAGATTCTCAACCACCGCGCCACCAGGGAAGCCCTGAGGGTTTATTCTTAATCACTATGATGCTTTGAGACTCTATGGGAATCTTCCTGGAGCAAGGTCCCGAGGCAGGTAATAATACTAATAATGAGGAGGAGGAGGAGGATTGCCACCATGTATGGAATGCTAAGTATGGGCCAGGCATCTGGCTTCATGCTTTACATGCATGATCTCCTTTATCCTCCTCACAACAGCTCTAAGAGTAGGTAAGATTATAGAGATGGGGGAAACTGAAGTTCCAAATGGGGAAGTGAATTGTCCAAGGTCACAGAGCTGGGAAGCAGCAGAGCCTAGAGTGAAACAAAGGTTTCTGACCCCAGAGCCTACAGTGTTAATGATGATAGTGTTTTATGAAGGTCTGCACCTTTCCCAGAAGGGATACCGAGGTCTTTAAAAAGGGATGTGATGAACTTGGAATCACACAGAGAGAATAAAAAATATTTGATGAATGAATGAATGAATGAAACCCAAATCTTCTGACTCACGACTCAGGATTCAATAACTTGGCTGATCCTCTGTTGACACTCATTGGGAGTAACGGAGAAAGCACATGTCCATCCTAGAGTGGAAACAGGTGACTTTACCTGCCCAATATCCCTCCCTACTTGTGCTTGCCTCCACCCCCATGGTCTCCATCTATGTGGTTTCACTGGAGCTGACCCCACCTGCAGCTCCAGGGAAGGGACACTGCCCAAGCCTGGTCAATTAGAGTATATTTTTCACCACAAGTTCTGTTCCCAGCCATACCGAAGTAGCCAGAGATGGAATTATGATCCCAGTGCTGCTAGGAGAGAAGTGTTCTCCTCTCCTGGGTTTTCTAACCTGTTAGAACAGCAAAGTCAGCTTGCAGTTGCTAGAAGCCGTTTTGCCACCCAGCGTGGAGCCACACAGAGTAACCGCAATATCTAACAACAGTCTTTGAGCACCTGGATCCAGCTGTGCCTGAAACCTGTTTACACCTGGATTTTCTTTCTTTTTAGTTACGTAAGTTTTAATTGTTATGGCAGATGCTGCTGGTCACCTATCGGTATCCATTTTTCCTCTCTTCCTTATCCACAGAATCCTGATTCTGTTCGAGACAGCAGTGCACCTAACTGAAATATTTGCTCAGACCTTCTTGCAGCTCTAAGGGGCCCTGTGACCCAGTTCTAGGCAATGAGATGAGTGGCAGTCCTTGGCAGGCACATTCATTCTCAAGGAAAAAGCCAAGACCCTGGGAGCCTGGGAAGAAGGCTCTTTGCCCTTTCTCTCTGCCCTTCCACCTTTTTCCTGTCTGGATTACAAATGCAATGTTTATCCCTGGATTTCTTGTTACCTGTGAAAAAAATAACCCCCTTGCTTGTTTAAACTATTGTACTTGCATTTCTGTTACACACAGCCAAATACGATCCTAATTGGCAGAGTGGGGTTCTGTATTTGAAAATGAAAAATACCCTGCCTGTTACATCTTCTCCAAGAGCTGTAAGGCAAGTGAGAAGCAGAAACTGGGAGGATTGGGAGAAATAGCTTTGACATCCCCCCTTGCTCAAAATGATCACCCACTTTGCTCTCTCATCTCTATTACCCAGCGAAGATAGCAACCCGGAGGGACCATAAATCGTAAGTAGATGGGGAAGAAAATTGGCCTTTAGCAAGGACTGGCTCCAGGCAAAATTTCAAAATAGGAAAGGAGGAAAAGGGTCTAAAGAGTAAGCTCTCCATCTACACCAGATTCGGGAGCCTGCCAGCTAAGAAACCCTCAACACAACTTACTGGTCCTGTGTTCTGTTCTCTCGAGGACTTGTCATCTACCAGGTGTTGGCCGCTCATTTAATTAAGCAGCTTCTCCATGCCTGTGACAGCTCATGGGTCCACGGGAACGAGCCCTCGGTGCATTTAGGGAGCCTCTCGCGTCTTGGCACAAGGATGTGGCGAAGCTGGCCATCGAGAGCTGATGATCTCTGAGTTCTATTCCAGTGCCAGGTGCTGGATCCTGGTCTGAATCTAGAACTGGACTGGTCAGTCCCAGGAGAATCTGGGATGGAGCTGGTTGTACTGGGACCAAGGGCTGGGAAGGTGACTGTTTGGCTTCAGAGATATCTCTCCAGCTGCAGATTCTGCAAGAGGCCTAATCTCAAGTCGTAGAATCTTGGAGTAAGAGAATTTTAGAATATTTGCTCAAGAGAAACTTACAACCACGTTATTTTAGAATTTTAGGAGATAAGACAATAGCATCTGAGAATTACAAGTTCTAAATATTAGACCAAGAGAATCTAAAAATTCTAGCTTTATAGGAACTCGGAACCATAGAATTTCAGAATTAGCGAAATCTTTGAAAATTGAACCCCTGAAGTCTCACAGCTCTTAATTTATAGAACCTAAGAATCATAAAACTTCAGAAAACGCAATGAGTAAGATCTCAGAATTTTTAAATTCTAGAATATTAACCTAATTAAGTTTGTAAACGGGCTTTAAGGTGACTTGTATCCTTGAAGCTTTATCTTTTTTAATTAATTTTTATTGGAGTATAGTTGCTTTACAATGTTGTGTTAGTTTCTACTGTACAGCAAAGTGAATCAGCTGTACGTATACATATATCCCCTCTCTTTTGGATTTCCTTCCCATTTAGGTCACCACAGAGCACTGAGTAGAGTTCCCTGTGCTATACCGTAGGTTCTCATTAGTTATCTATTTTATACATAGTATCGATAGTGTGTCTATGTCAATTCCAATCTCCCAATTCATCCCACCCCCCCCTCCCCCCTTGGTGAGCATATGTTTCCTAGAAGTTTCAGAATTGCATAAGATCACGGAAGCATAGAATTTTA
Source organism: Physeter macrocephalus (assembly GCF_002837175.3). Lineage (NCBI taxonomy): Eukaryota > Metazoa > Chordata > Mammalia > Artiodactyla > Physeteridae > Physeter > Physeter macrocephalus. The sequence continues at coordinate 11,995,722 of NC_041232.1, read as the reverse complement.
GAATATTAAGCTAATAGAATATTAGGATAAAATATACAAAGTGTGAGAATTACTGAATTCTAAAATCTTACAATTATTGACTTTTAGAACCCTAAGACGTTAGAGTCACAGGAACTTTAGAGCTCATCCTATATAACTTTCCACCAAAGGTAGCTGCTACTTCTCCAGTAATCCTAACAGGGAATCACCAACGTACAGTATCACTACAACTAGGCTTGGCATGGAATAGGAGTTCAATAGATGTAAGCAAATAAGAATTTTTTAAGTGAAATCACTAAAAGGAGAAAAATACAGTGATCAAGAGAATGAGAAGACAAGCCACAGACTGGGAGAAAATATTTGCCAAAGACACATCTGATAAAGGACTGTTATCCAAAAGATACAAAGAACTCTTAAAACTCAACAATAAGAAAACAAACAATTTGATTAAAAAATGAGCCAAAGACCTTAACAGACACAGCTCACCAAAGAAGATATACAGGTGGCAAATAAGTATATGAAAAGATGCTCCACATGATATTTCATCAGGGAAATGCAAATTAAAACAATGAGATACCACTCTACACCTATTAGAATGGCCCAGAGTTGGAACACTGACGGCACCAAATGCTGGCAAGGATGTGGAGTGACAGGAATTCTCATCCATTGCTGGTGGGAATGCAAAGGGGTACGGCCAATTCAGAAGACAGTTTGGCAGTCCCTATGAAGCTGAACATAGTCTTATGTCCACACAAAAGCTTCACATGAATGTTTATAACAGCTTTATTTATACTTGCCAAAACTTGGAAGCAGCCAAGACGTCCTTCAGTAGTTGAATGGACAAACAGCAGTACATCTATATGATGGATGATTATCCAGTGACAAGAAGAAATCTATCAAGCTACAAAGAGACACGGAGGAAAATTAAATGCCTATTACTAAGTGAAAGAGAAGTTAGTCTGAAAAGGCTACATACTGTACGATTCCATTGACATAACATTCTGGAAAAGGCAAGACTTTTTTTTTTTTTTTTTTTACTTGTTCAATAAGTTTATTACTGTCTTTATCTGAAAAATAATCTTCATAGAAATTGTGGTTTGGTTTATTAACTCTCAACAGCCCGTTCCTGAGCTCTGAGGAAGCTTGCCTTCTTCTGAGCTACCCGATCTTTCTTCTGGGCAAGTGACATTTTGGGACGGTTCCACCTCTTCTTTCTAACTTCTTTCTTAGGCTTCTTCTCATACACCGGATTCTCTCGTATTGCAGCATGAGCTTTCTTATACATCTCCTCCATCATGTCTGGAGTTACGTTGTTCTTTATGTATTGGGAGAATTGTTTTTTGTAAGCATCTTCACCTTCTTCAATCAGGTAACACATATAATCTGCAACGTTCTGCCCCATGATGCGCTTTCGGTGTACCTCAGCATTGAACTCTTTGCTTTCTGAATCATAACCAGGGAACCGTTTGGTACTGTGAGGGATAGACAAGCCTCCATCAACAGCTCCCTTCAGGGCCCCAAAAGCTTTATTCCCAGTAGTAGTCCTGGCAAGCCCCGCATCCAAGTAACAGGTGAAGGCACCGGGTTGACCATCAATGCTTTCCACATTGTATTCAACTCCAGTCACCTCGACTTGGCCTTCATAAATTTCGTCCATACCAAACCTATTAAGAAGCCTGCGTGCCAGCAGCAGGCCAGTACAATATGCTGCAGCATAATTTGTCAGGCCAACCTTCACACCATACTTCGGGAGTTCGTGAGCATAAGCTGCACAGACTATTATCACATCTCCTTCTATACGGGCATAAGCGATCTGACAAATGATATCTCTGTTAGTTACACGAACTATCATTCTGTATTTGGGTGTGTCGTACTTATTTTTATCTTGAATTACCAATCGTTTCCGAGCAAAGTAGTCAGTTTTGCCCTCTCGCCGTCTTCTAAATTTCACTTGGTATCTCTTGAAATAGGCCTTATTCTTGACAACTTTAACAAACCCCATTCTGTAGAACAGAAGCTCTAGCCGTCACTGAAAGGCAAGACTTTAAAGATGCAAAAGTGGTTGCCAGGGGCTCAGAGCTTGGGGTGGTGGTTAAATAGGTGAATCACAGGGAATTCTTTAGGGCAGTGAAACTATTCTGTCTGATCCTATAATGGTGGATACATGACATTGTGCATTTGTCAAAACCTACAGAACTTTACAGTTCTACAGCACAAAGAGTGAACTTTAAAGTATGAAAATTTTTAAAAATTATTTCGGAGATTGAGGATCCCAAGATGGGATGCAGAATGTGACAAAATAGTCTAATTGCATTATAAATGTATAAAACAACCTCAGTGAAGGGGGATGAAGAAGGGCAGTGCTGACCTAAGTAAGTTACCTAGGAAATAAATAGAGTCTACAAGGCTAAAGGCAAAAGGAACTGTATATAAGTACGGCAGTCTAGTTGATAAAGTTATTTCCCATGAGAGTTTGGGTTAACAATTCTGAAACCACCATACATGTATCCTGGAACTGAACAATTAATTAAATGGATAGCTGTTGATGAGGGCCAGATTTCTCACTGTTGGGGTGAGAGGTTTCAGATAAGCAAGGGGGGGAGGCAAGAACGATCCGCGTAGTGATCGAGTAGAGTTGGAGACATCAGTATGAACTCATGTTCCCTTTAATATAGATACAGATGTTTACAGACAAAATATACATGTAGATTTGTGTATTGAAAAGGGTTAGTATATATGCCATCCTTTCTTTGCTCTGTCAGCCAAGAGGCAAGAGAAACAATGATACCCCAGTAGCTGTGAGCACACCTACGTGCCCAGATCTTGGTTTCTGATGCCATTCTCCAATAAAAAGAACCAGACTTCTTGAAGAAATGGCTGGTTCTAGGATTAGGGAAGGAAATACACAAGATGAGCTGGAACATTTTGTGCTGCCAGAAAGTAAAGAAATGCTCAAACACACACACACACACACACACACACACACACACACACACACACAATAATGGGGGTGTGTCAAAGGGACACCAGATCCAACTGAAAGAGCTCCCAATGGTCAAACGTGGAACAATTTGACCAAAACAAAAAAAAGAATTTAATAATGTAGAATTGGATTATAACCCAAAGTATAAATATCCATGAGTCCATACTTGAATAAATAAATTAATGGGAGAGACTAGGCCAATCTCCATGCAGAAGAATTCCAAATAATTTATGTACAGACTCTGTCCTCAAGGATGTGGAACACAACTCCCCACGTCTTCGGTGTGGGCTGCACACAGGGCAACCCTGCCACAGAGTAAAGAATGGAAAGCGGGGGAAAGAATAACTTTACAGGGGAGAAACCTGTGATCAAGGTTAAGCTCAAGGTTAAAATCAACCAGGCGATCAAGGTTAAGATCAACAGTGGTAAGTCACATTGATCACTGATTTACCTTGGATATGATGTGATGAGAATGGTACTTTGCCTCTGTGGTCTTCCCCCCCAAAGTGCATCACTCCAGTCTAGTCACGAGAAAAACATCAGACAAACCTCAGATGAGGGACATCTTCAAAATACATACCTGCTGCTCTTCAAAACTGTCAAGGTCATCAAAAACAAGGAAAGTCTGAGAAACTCTCACATCCAAGAGAAGCCTAAGGAGTTAGGACAATTAAGTGTAATGTGGTATCATGGATGGGATCCTGGGACAGTAAAAGGATGATGAGTAAAACTGAGGAAATCTACATGAAGGATGGACTCCAGTTAATAATAATGTATCAATATTGGTTCATTAAAAGTGACAAATGGGGCTTCCCTGGAGGCGCAGTGGTTGAGAGTCCGCCTGCCGATGCAGGGGGTGACAAACGTAACAGTGTAATGTAAGATGCTAAGAGTAGGAGAAACAGGATGTGGGTGTATATGGGAACTCTGTGTACTAGCTTTGCAATTTTCCTGTAAATCAAAAACTATTCTAAAATTAAAAGTTTATTTAAAGTAAAAGAGAGACAGAAGGGATTTACAAACGTCCATCAACAGAGGAATCAATAAACACACTGTGGTCTATCCATACAATGGAATACTACTCCTCAATGAAAAGGAGTGAACTATTGATACACACAAACTACATGATGAACTTCCAAACGTTATCCTAAGTGCAAGAAGACAGACCAAAAAAGACTACATACTATATGAGTTCATTCATATTAAACTTTAGCAAATGCATACTCATCTACAGTGAGAGAAAGCAGATCTGAAGCTGCCTGGGGATGGGAGGGTGGAAAGAGGTAAAAGCAAAGAGAAAACTTTTGCAAGTGATGGATATGTTTATTACCTTGACTGTGGTGATGGTTTTACAGGCATATGCTGGATCAGAACTTATTGAGTCATACTTTAAATAGATGCAACTTATCGCATGCCAGTTACACCTCAATAAGGCTCTTTTTAAAAATGAGTATCAGGCTTCCCTGGTGGCGCAGTGGTTAAGAATCTGCCTGCCAATGCAGGGGACACGGGTTCGAGCCCTGGTCCGGGATGATCCCACATAATGCGGAGCAACTAAGCCCACGCGCCACAACTACTGAGCCTGCGCTCTAGAGCCCGCGAGCCACAACTACGCCACAACTACTGAGCCTGCGCTCTAGAGCCCGCGAGCCACAACTACTGAGCCCGCGTGCCACAACTATTGAAGCCGGCACACCTAGAGCCCGTGCTCCGCAACAAGAGAAGCCACCCCCAGTGAGAAGCCCGCGCACCATAACGAAGAGTAGCCCCTGCTCGCTGCAACTAGAGAAAGCCCGCGCGCAGCAACAAAGACCCAATGCAGCCAAAAATAAATAAATAAAAATGAATAAATTTAATTTTTAAAAATACACTTATTTAAAAAAAAAAAAAAGAGTGTCGGGGCCTCCCCAGCGGTCCAGTGGTTAAGACGCCGCACTTCCACTGCAGGGGGCACAGGTTCAAACCCCGTTTGGGGAACAAAGATCCAGCATGCCGCACAGCGCAGCCAAAAAAAATTTTTTTTTAATTTTAAATAAATAAATAAAAATGAGTGTCCACAAAGAGACATATTAGGGGAATGATGGTATTTAGGGCCTGAGTCTGGGGGGCGGGGGACAGTCAAATTTGCCCCAAATGAGTGAGGCTGGTAACCCGCCCACCCTCCTTCCTTTCAGGGAATCAACTCCCTGCTCAGGGGACCTCTGGTGGTTAATTCTTTTTCCCTGGAGGGAGTCCTGGGAAACCAGGCCTCATTAGCTGAGGTCTTCGCCTCCTGGAACTTGTGTTTGTTAAAGATTAATGGGGTGTCTCCAGTGCGGGAGCTGAGGGGTCTTCTGGCCTCGTTTCTTCCAAATCAGCCCCCTGCCATGACTCATCATCAGTCACGGGGGAGACGGCGCCGCCTGAGAGCGGAGGGAAGCGGGGACCGGGGAGAGCTAATGGGCCTCTTCCAGCCTTCCCCGCAGGCCTCCCGATTTCCTCGAAAGACCAGAGGGGGAGAGGCCACCGACTCAGAGCCCTGGTTCTTTTCTAACATGACCCAGCACTCAGCCATCCCAAGGGGGTGTTTCCCCTTCAGAGCAGTCACCTTGGGAGGCCGTAGGCTTATTCCAAGGAGGCCGCCATATTGCAGGATGGTGAGGATAACTTCTGTATTGACAGCGTCTCCAGAGAGAGCAGAGTTTTCTTCTGCACGTCTCCCAGCTAGGTAATAGGTCTTCCTCTGACCGATGGATTCCATTTCTGGAAAACACCTATAGGTCCATAGCAGCCAAAATGCCTGTGTCTTTTCCCTCATATCTGATCACATCGTAATTTCTTCTTTCATGTCTCTGAGCTCTGTGAAGTCTGGGATCTAGTCTAACTATGTCCCCTCACTGTATTTCCAGCATCTAGCACTGCTTGGAATACAGTCGGTGCTCAGTAATTGCTGGATAAATGAATGGAATTTCTCTCTATACGTTCAGACTCTATCCAGTGATGACATTTCTCTCCATGGCTATTGCCTCCGCCACCCTGTTGCAGGCTACGTCATGTCTACCCTGGACGCCCTCGACAGCCCCCTCACAGGACCCCCTGCTTTTTGTTTTGCTTGCAGTCCCTGCACTTAGCAGCCAATGAGCTTTTAAAAGTGAAACCAGAGGGTGTAAATGTACCAACTCAAAACCAACCAATGTCCTCCAACCCAGGTCCTCTGTGGTCCAGCCACTTCCCACCCCACCCCCACCATCCCTTCACCCCTGCCTAGTCTCACTGCATCTCCCAGTTCACTTGCTCCAGCCAATCCAAGCCCCTTGCAGCTCCTAAAAAGTCTCCAGCCTATTCCTGCCTCAGGGTGTTCTGCTTTGCTGTTCCCTCTGCTGGGAGCTCCCTCCCCACTCATGTCCCCTTTCAAGCTCATTTCCAGCTGGAACAAGCTGGCTTCCTGGATCTTGGAGGATAAATGGAACAGAGACCAGAAGAAAGGAGAACTCACCAAACTCCACCACCCCACATCCCAGGAATTCTGATTAGAGATGTTGACCAAAGCCTGGACACCCCAGCAAACCAGAGAAGCATTCTGTCTGCCCACGCTTCTTGGGACATGGGGCTGGGAGGAGGGCCCAGCTCTGCCCCCAGACCTCGCTGGGGGCCAGCAGGGGTGGGGGGTAGGGAGGAGGATGTGGAGCTGTCAGTGGGGCTGGTGAAGAACAGACTTTGTTCCAGGGGCCCGCAGCCCAGCCTGAGAAAGGGAAATTAGTGATGTTTGCTGAGCAAACATCGCCGAGTGGGAAGAAGCTGCCAGCAGAGTGTTTAACACACATCTTGTATTTACTGGCAAATATCCCCAGCCTGCCAGGCCCCTCTGATGGGGCTGCTGGTACAAAGAGGAGGGGAGAGCTCGGGAGAAGGAGTGAAGGGTTCCCAGGAGAGGTTCCTGCAGGGATGGGGAGGGACGGAGGCAAGGGGGCTCCACAAAGATTCACCCTGAGTCTGGGAGCACGCGGGTGCCTGATTGGAAGGCCCCCTGGAAAGAGTCCACTCCCTCGCCCCTGCCTCATCCAAACCAGCCTGGGATCCACATAGCCTTTAGGAATGAAGACAGATGAGGCCCTTCAAGGCCGAACTCTATCCATTGTCGTGCTGTGTGATGATGAGCAGGTTATGTGATATCTCTGAGCCTTGGACTCATATATAGACAATCAAACAGCTAATATTTCTAGAGCATGTACTGCAGGTGCTAACTTCTCTGTGCCTCAGTTTCCCCATCTGTAAAAGGGGGACAATAATAATGCCACCCTCATATTTGTGTTTTTGCTTTTTATTTTAAAAATTTCGGGACTTCCCTGGTGGTCCAGTGGTTAAGACTCTGCACTCCCAATGCAGGGGGCATGGGTTCGATCCCTGGTCAGGGAACTAAGATCTCACATGCTATATGGCATGGCCAAAATAAAATAAAATAATAAATTTTTTTTAAGAATAAAAAAGTTTCAAACCTATTCAAAAGTTGCAAGAATAATAAATCCATGAACATCTGTATACCTTTATCTATATTCCCCGTGTTAGTATTTTGATACCTTTGGTTTCTCTGTATCTGCCTCACTAGCCATCTACCTATCTAGCTCTACTTTCTTTTCTTTGTTGGACCATTTGCCATTTCTCCCCTTAATACTTCAGTGTGTATTTTCTAAGAGCCAGGACCACACATAGCCTCCTCATAATTATCCAATTTCAGAACTTTGACATTGCCACAGTTCTGCTGTCTAACTCACACCTTGTACATTGTTCTGAGAAATAACCGAGTGAATGTTTTAAAGGACTCAGGAAAGTGCCAGGCACATAATTCAGTAACCGGTATCGATGTTTAAATTGGTGTTGTTATGTTGATTGTTACTGTTGCCGTGGTCATTTTGAGCAGGGGGGTCATTGCCATCACCTTCTATGACCCAGGCTTTTTTCAGACTCCAGACTCTTAGATGCCAGTCACAGTGAGGGCTCCAGGGAGCTGAGGGCAGGATGCCAGACCGGGCCAGCAGGTGGATTCCCGAACAGGAAATGAACTTTCGGGAGTCCAAGGTTTAGCCTTTCTGGGACCATGGGGCCCCAGTTTACCCTGTCTTCCAAATGAACCCCTAGACCACTTACCACCAGCGTGAAAAGGAAGTCACTCCATCCCAGGAAGGCACCAGTGCTGCCTGAATACCAGGCACACACCAGGGATGCAGGATGCTGGTCCAACTCTGCTCCCGAATGTTGGGCTGAAGGTGGGCGGGGCATCTCACAGCGCTGGACCACAGGCTCCACTTCTGCACAATAGCAGGTGGGAGGGGGATGAACTGGGAACCCCAAGTTCTCACCCTCTCCTTCTAGGGTCCCCCAGCCTCTGCATGCCCAAGACATCAAATGCCCCTGGAACATTTGGGAGCTCTGCAGTTCCACCGGAACCCCCACTAAATCTGCATCAGACCCACCTATGTTCCTGGGTCCCCTTATTCTCCTGAATGGAAGGTCCACCCCAGGGCAGCATGTGCCTAGAATTGTCCCCACTGCCTGCCTTAACGATGCCCACCCCCATGCGTGTGCCCAGCTCCAAAGGGGGAACCTGAACCCTCATGCTTCGAATACCCATTGCCTGGGGTTTCATTAAGCCTGTGACCCACTTTCTTTTACTCATTCATCCATTCACTCAAAAACAGAGTTCTTGAGCACCTACTATGCACCAAGCACTGTGTCAGGCATGAGGATATGAGACAGATAATGTCCCTACCCTCATGAAGGTGACATTCTAGTTGGGGGTGAGAGGAAAATAAATGATCAAATGCAGTAAGAGTGCTAGTAGCAATAATAGTAGTAATAATAATAATTGTTAACACTTCTATAGTGCTTGCTCTGTGCCAGGCAGTGTTCTAAACACTTTACAAATATCTCATTTAATCATCAATAGAATTTTGTAAGATGGGAATTATTATCCCCACTTTACAGATGAGAAACACTGGGCAGAGAGAAGTTAAGGAACTTGCTCAAGGTCACACAGCAAATAAGTGGGGCCTCACAGAGAGTCTGGTGAGCTACGAAGAGAATTAAAAGGGTGATGTGCTAGGAAGTAGCTGTGGCTGGGGCTTCCTTTAGATTATCAGAGAAGGCTTCCCTGAGGAGGGGACATTTGAGCAGAGACCCACATAATGTGAATAAAGACAGTGCTATGATCTGGGAGAACAGAGTTCCAGACAGAGGGAGACACAGGGCAAAGGCTGCAAGTGGGTGGAAGCTTGGGGCGTTCAAGGAACAGAAGGAAGGACATGCAGGGGGGTGTTGTTAGGGAGGTACAGCGAGAAAAGAGATGCTCTGGGCAGCCCCAGCCAGCTTCCTAATTCCCCCCTCCTCCAGCCCCTCCTCACCCCATCCTGTGCTGACCAGCTTAGGAGACCAACTTCTTGCTTAGCCTCCCTCCCAAGGGGCTGCCACCAGCAGCTGTGCAGCACTTGGTGTGATTGACAAGTAGCCGCGTTTTGCATCCTTCATCACCAACACACTTCCTGGCTTGGCCAGAGTTTAATTCACACCCTACCAGAGGGAACCTCAGAGAACCCATGCCCATCTGCAGAAGACAGCCTCAGACCCCACAGTGGGTCTGCCCCCTGCCACCGTAACTTCACGCAGAGATGTGGAGTTTTCAGGGGACTCTGGACCCAGCTCTTTCCTGGGGAGGCAGCTTTGCCAACAGATGCTCCAGTCTGGATTTGGGGGCTGCAGCAGGCGCTTCCTAGCTTTCGAAAGGACAAGAGGGAAGGAAGTTTGGGGAAGATCTCAGGAAGCAGGCTCATCAGTCTCTGATCCTGGAGAGGAATGAAGCTCATGGGACATCCGGGTGGCAGCAGGGAGTGACCTGGGAGCCAGGACATCAGGTATCAGTCTTGATCTCTGAAGCTCACTTTCCCCATCTGTCAATGTGAGGCAGGGCATGGATCATCCAGGTCCTGAGCTTCTGTGGGTCTATGATTTGTGTTTGCCCCCTGGCCCAACAAGCAGGCACGGGCTGAAGACTCCCTCCCACCATATCCTCCCCCACTCTCCACAGCCCGCCCCCACTCCCCATTTGCACGCTTGAGACTTTTCCCCTAAACCTGGTTATTTATGACTCTGTAGGAGGAACAAGATCATCACGCGTACTAATACAAAAATAACATTTGTTGAGCGCCTGTGTAAAGCATTTTGCTTGCATTATCTCACTTGATCCTCCCAACAAGGAAATAAGCAAAATTTTTCTCCTTCAATCCTTCTCGGACTCCACAAACATTTCTGGAGCACCCACAGTGTACCAGGCCCCATGCTCGGCAAGGAACGTGTCCAGATCCTGCCGCCACCAATCTAAGGGCCAGTGGGAGAAGCGGCGCCGTAACCAGAATCGTAACTAAATTTGACAAGTCGAGTGGAAGGCAGCGCCCAGTGGGCTCTGGGTTCCGGCAGACCTGGGCTCCCAGCAGACTCCAGTCCTGATGGTGTTGAGGAAAGCTGGGACCTGGGACCTGGGACCCTTTGCTGCAGTACTTACACCTGGACACACGTCTCCCCAAGCAACAGAACACCAAAACAAACAAAAACTATAAGGGACTAAAAATAACCGTGTACATGTGCAGTTCGGGCAAATTATAAACAACAAGATCCCAAAAGCCCAAAAACGCAACTGCCACTTCTGAGGTGTGGAGAGCAAAAGCAGGGTACTGCCCATGAGCCCTGCACCCAGCACCACCAAGGGGGTGGGCAGACCCCCTCCAGCAGGACCCACGGATCCACCCCTACCCTCACCCCCTTTAAGGGACCAGCTCCCCGCCCCCCAACTCAGGGAGCAGCAGGGGAACCTGGGACTTGTTTCCACTCCCTCGTGCTGTGGCACGGGTCCCAGTAAAGCCTTGCCTGAATGTCTCATCTGGCCTCTTATCAATTTCTGTTGATTAAAGAGTCCAAGTACCCAGGTCTGTAACAGTGTGACCTTGGGCCAGCAACGATGCCTCTCTGAGCCTCAGTTTCTTTGTCTTCAAGCTGGGGAGAGTAATACTATCCCCTTTCTGGGGGAGGGGAGTGATGATTCAATAAATGTTATTATCATGGTTGCAAAGGGAGAATTAAAAGAATTCTCTCTCTCTCTCTCTCTCACACACACACAATGGGTGGTCTCTATGCAGGAAACACAGACCCAGCAGGTAGGATAAAAGCAAAGAAAACCATCATCATCCTCCCCTGCCCAACCTAGACCCTGCATGCAGGAGAGGGAGGGTGTGGTCCACGTGACAGCCAAGGGGAGAGGGACATGTGCCATCAGCCAGCTGATCCCCTAGGGGATTGGGCGGGCCTCACCCGGTCCTGAGAGGTGCAGCCTTTCAGGGGAGCTAAGTGTCAGGACAGCTGTAGCCCCAGGCTGCCCCAGAGAGGGTCCTTGGGCCCTTCCTTCCAGAGGCTGACCTGGCTATCAGGGGCTGAGTCAGACCTGCCCCCAACGAGCCTTTGAAAGTGGGAAGCTAGGGACTCCTCTGGCAGTCCAGTGGTTAGGACTCCGCGCATCCACTGCCGGGGGCACAGGTTTGATCCCTGGTCGCAGGACCAAGATCCCGCAAAAATAAATAAATAAAGTGGGCAGCTAAAAGCCCATCACACTTTTAGAGTTTAGGTAGCATTATGTCACCATCTCCAGCCAAACTGCTACTTCCTTTTTTTTCAATCTGCCTAAAGCCCTTTCTTTCTTCCTCTCTCTCTTTCTCTTCCTTCCTTCTTCCTTTTCCCCTTCTTCCCCGTTTACTCTCACTCCAAATTTCCTTCTCCCAGATATTTTAATGATTGTTTTCAGTGTGTTCTTGCAAAATGGCCAGTTATTTGCATGCGTGCATTTTTTACATATGTGGACTGTGCTGCCTTGAATATCCTATTTGCACCCTCCTCCTCCCCTCCCCCCACTCAGCACTCTGCTTTTCCCATCCATCCATGTTGCCCTGTACACATCTCATCGGTGGCTTCCCAGCACTGCATAACGCTCCATGGTGTTTGCTTAGCTTGGGTCTCCCCAGCGCTCCACCACCACCACCACCACTTCCTCCTCCAAAAAAAAAAAGTCTGAGACAAGCAGTTGTGTACAGGTGGGCGGGGCATCCCCATTGGTTGGATGATCCCAGGAAGCAGGAGGGAGGATGTCAGGGAGAAAAAAGAAGGCAACACCACGGTGAGTTGCCACGGATGCCTGGAGCTCAATTTTGCTAGGACACCCCCTGAATGTACAGAATGCCTTCCAGGACGGTCCACTTGAATAATGGGGGAGGGTAGTAGGGCTGGTGCTTTTCTCCACCAGCTCCCGGACCCCATTGGCTGAGATTTCCCCAGGGGACATGAAATGCCTCCTTCTGGTATAAAGACCAGACATGCTCACATCAGAGAAGGGTATGGAAAGACACATAATGAATGGTCTCTTCCCAACTCTGTTTTGCCATGTCAGGTGGGAGTATTTACACCACGGAAATTGACAAGCTCACAAATCAGAGTGGGGGGAGGGGTGAGAGCCGGTGGTTAAACATTTACCAGCACACCACTGCCTAAAACCCTCGTGGCGGCTTAAGACACGTGGTCACTTCCCTCTGCATGTCTGGAAGCACAGAGGGGCAAAGAGTCCCTTGCTTCATTTGGGGACCAGCAGAAAACGACATGCCTTGCTCAGGTCTCATACCAACAAGGAGGGAGAAGCGATCCATACTGGTTCCCAAACCATCCATCCTTCCTCCTCCTCCTCCCCCAGCCCAGCCTCCGGGCTAAGACCAGACATTATCCCTGCTGAAATTTCCACATCTTCTAATCACTCTAACTGCCCCGAACCTCGTTTCACAGACCGCAGTTGGCAGCAGAAGAATGAGACAGCGTTTTTCGCCCTGAGAATGACTCTCCATAATTGGGGCCCCTCCTTGCTATTTTTCTGCCTTCTATTTTGCCCGAAAAATGCCTGGCGGTAATTGCTCATCTTCTGGCCTGGAGAGGAAGCCAGCCCTGCTGCCTCTCGGACTCCCAATTGGGCTATTACGGCCCCGGCCCACTTTCTCTTAAATGGCCCTGCGTCAATTTGTCGACATTTTGAAAAGGGTCTCATCTTTCTCATATCTCACACAGAAAGAAGAGGAGATAGGAAAGCTCACTTTATCTTTCAGCGAGATTGCTTCTCGCTCATACCCCCCATTTTTTCCTCAGTGCAAAGCTGAGCTTAGCTGTTGTTCCCATTTCATAGATGGGGACAACAAGGCTGGTAACTGACAGCACAACGTAATTCCATCATGAAAGTGGGATTCGAGGCAGAACCATTTTCCAATAGGTGGGTACCCAGACACACTTACCTTGAGGCCTCCTTCCCACATTATAAACCCTACTAAGAGTACGACAGAGACCTGGTTTTGCCGTCAAAAATTCTGAAAGGACTTTTCACATTGTCCTTTTGCAGTTTGGTTGTAAGGACCTCACTGAATTGATGGTTGGCTACGGTTGCCCAGCCATCCCCAGGCGAGCTGGGGAAGTTCTTGCAGAGTGAGAAAAATCTGAATTAAAACTAAAGGGAATATTGTTTGGGGAATATAAATAGGCGATTAAAAATATTTTTGAATGTATTTAGGGAGATGGTTACCTCTGTCAGGGAGGGAGGATCTTGGCCTCCCTCCAACCTGAGGCCAAACTTCCCTCCATACAGGCGTGCCCGTGCACACACACATACACACACACAGAGTTGTGAGCAGAGCTCCCTGGCCACGCCAGACTCACCAAGACAGTGTAAGTCACCACACACCGTCAGTGTGATACAGTGTGAGTATATTACACTAAGTAACAGCAGTGTTCCAGATTTGGGTTGGTCCACAGGTGTTCAGCAGGTGTTCATTTATATTATCGGAAAGGAAGGAGACAACGAGGGAGAGAGGGAGGCAGGTCATGCAGAGAAAGAAAAAGAAAACCTGCCCCACAAGTTATTTTCATAAGCGATGACATTTTTATGAGTGTCAAATTGAAGTTAGGACAGCTGACCTAAGATACATCGGGCGGACTTTAAATTCTGCATTTATTCATGTTTGAGCTGAGGGTTTTCTTTTCCTGTTTTGCAGCCGGCCATTTTCCTCCAGGTCTCAAACATTTTCACAAGATGCTGTCCGGCCTTAGCCCAGAGTTCGGGAACCCCAGGCTCAGTGTCTGGTCCCATCGATGCTCCGCTGAGAGGTCTCAGGAATTCTGATGGAGGTGGAGGGGCCCGGGTCCTCTCCCCGCATGGAGTTTCTCCCGGAAGCCTCTGGCTCCTTTCAGAAATGCTGACCAAGCCCACCCCAGGCCTCAGATGTCTCTATTGCCCCTGTCATGATCACGCGGGCACACGCTCGCACAAACTCTTTCCTTCCCAACACACGTGCCGGCATCCACGCCTTTCCTTTGGATCCAAGGCACGGCAGGGACTAAAGAGGGTGCAGTTCGAAGCCAAGGGTCTCCCCAGCCCTGGTTTATGGTGTGTGTGGGGGGGGTCCCTTTCCTGAGAAGCCCCCTCTCCTCCTCCTTTTCCCTCTGACCCCTCCCCCTCATCCAGATTCTCCCGCAGCCTCTCTTGATCGGTGAAAGAAATACTTTGCGAGGATGTTAGGTCTTTGTTGGGGCGGACGAGGATGCAGCATAAAGGGTCTGAGAAAGTGAAATGGGGTGTGTGGGGTGGAGAAAGGGAGGGGCAGCAAGGGGAAGAGGACGGATTCTCCGTATCTAAAAGGGAATTAAAGTGCTTTTACTGGAGTGAAGAAATCAGCTGAAGAATGGCCCGGGAACAAAAGCAGAAAGACTGTGGACAAGCCCTGCTGAATAGGGCCCCATCCCCTTAAGTTTGTAAGCCCCCCTCCCCCGCCCTGTAAGCCTTCCTTACTTACTTCTGCTGAGAACAAACGCCAAGGAGGAAAACGCGCCAGGGGGAGGGGACGGGGGGATGGCAAAACTAGGGGAGAAAAACCCTAAAATAAAAGGTAATCCCTCCAGTACTTTGCCCTCCTAGTGCCTACCAGGGATCTGATTAAAGGTCCCAGATGAAGCCATTCCGCTATTCACATGCAAGGAGCTGGATTTACAAGAAAAGAGAAAGGGAAGAATAGGCAAAGAGGAGAAAAGGGGCATTATTTGTGTCCCTTAATGCTTGTTAAGTACTCCTCTTTGCTGCACACCAGACAAGACAAGGCTCAGAACTCACAGAGAAATCTTGTGCAACCCACCCCCTGGCCCTGTGGCCTCCCTCCAACCTGAGGCCAAACTTCCCTCCATACAGGGACATACAGAAGCGCGTGCCCGTGCACACACACATACACACACACAGAGTTGTGAGCAGAGCTCCCTGGCCACGCCAGACTCACAAAGAGAATAGCAATTAACCTCCCATCCTTCGCTGACAGTGATCTAATCAAACCAGCCCTCCCTGATTCTTGCTCTGTGCCCAGAGCTGGGTGGCCTAGGCTGGGAAAGTTTGGGGGGTTAAATGAGAACATTACTGGGTACAAGAGTCCTAAGGGTCAGTTGTGGCTTCCTAATGAGACTCAAGAAGCTGGTTGAAATTCCTGCCCATCCCTCCTGCTCCCCCAAACCTCTGGCTTCCCTCTAGTTGCTCAAAGATCCTGCCTCAGGACCTTTGCATGTACCAGGACCTCAGCCTGGGATGCTGTTCCCCAGCCTCTCGGCAGAGTTACCTTGCAGCTCCAATTGGGGAAGCCGTCTCTAACTCATGCCGTGAGCACTGGTGCCAAATCGAATCTCAGACACAGAGTTTTGGGTGAAGTAGAAAATAATAGCTTGGTTGCTTTGTCAGGCAAATGGGGACACAGCAAGCTCGTGCCTCTCAAAACTGTGTGTCCCAACCCAGGAGGAATTGGTGAGGAGTTTTATAGTGATAGTTCAAGGGTGGGGTTGCTGACAAGATTAGGGTGTGTGCAGGGCCTGCACTCCTTTCATCTGGCCTCAGGTGGTCTCCTGATGTCCCCTGAAGAATGATTCATCAAGCAGTTCCATCTTCCATGTTCTGGGGGTTTTAGTTCTATAAAGAGCTTAAAGATATTGTTATGTGTATCCCTCGAGGTGGAACCAGGACCCTGCCCCAAGGCTGCACTATAGTTTCTTGGCTGTTCCTCCCTTGTTTCTGCATTCCCTCCCTTCCCTGATTAGCAACTGTTCAAATCTGCCCTTTGGAACTCAGGGAAGGTCATGGAGGCTGGAGTCTATTCCCTATAAACAAGGAACGGGGGACTCGGAAAGGCTTCCGTGCCCAGGAGCCCCACGGGGTCCTGCTCTGTTTCTTAACTGACCCTCCCTCTCCCCCAGACCACCTCATATTTCCTTGTTCTTGGCTCTCAAAAGACCTTATAACCCGATAATTACACATTTATTTCTTGGTGCATTTGTTCCATGTCCATCTCCCCTGCTAGAACCTCAGTGATATTGAGGCAGGGACAGTGGCTGCTTCTGCCTACCAGGGGATCCCCAGGGCCTGGCTCAGGCCTTGGCCCCGAGAAGCTGCTCTATAAGTTCTTGTTAAATGAATGAGTGAATGAATGAATGAATGCACAGGGGACTAGGTCAGCCCAGGGCTGCCTTTTCCACCAGGTACAGTAGAGACAGTGCTTAGGGCTCATGATACTTCTAGGGACCCATCTTTTTTTAATTTTATTTTATTTATTTATTTTTTTTGTGTGGTATGCGGGCCTCCCTCTGCCGTGGCCTCTCCCGTCGCGGAGCA
>NC_041232.1:11972041-11978957 GCF_002837175.3 Physeter macrocephalus | reverse complement strand
CACGGCCCACGGGCCCAGCCGCTCCGCGGCACGTGGGACCCTCCCAGACCGGGGCGCGAACCCGGTTCCCCTGCATCGGCAGGCGGACGCGCAACCACTGCGCCACCAGGGAAGCCTAGGGACCCATCTTTTAACGTCTGTCTCTTTTAAAATCAAAAGGAAAAATGAATATAATAATAATGTATACATACCAATGAATCCAGCCTGGATTCTATTCATCTTTATACCAACACATTCAGAAAATATTATTTATACCTTTTTATGGGAGAAGGAGCCCATGAAAGTCATAATGTGGCCCTGGGTCAGAGAGACCAGTTGACCAAAGGCAAAGGGAGCTCTGGAATCCTTTTTCCTCCATGGTGAGCGTGGGCCATTCAAGATCCCATGGGTTTCTTTCATTCATTTATTCCTTCAACAACCATTTGGTGAGTATCTTCTATGTGCCAGGCACTGTCTTAGGCTCTGAGGACATAGCAGTGAGCAAAACAGACAAAATCCATGCCCTCTTGGAGCTCAGAGTCTAGTGGAAGGGGCAGATACTGGACGAATGAGCACAGCAAGAAAGAGGCAGTCACTAGCTGGGGTAAGTGGGCTGAAAGTTCTGTGTCCTGTGAAAACCTCCAATAGGGAAGATGAGACTGACTCTGAGATGTGACATGGAGACTGAGACCCACAGGAGGCCCAGGGCTTTGCCAACTGAGGAGAGAAAGCAAGTTCGGTGGGGAGGAGATCACACATGCAAAGGCCTAGGGATTGGAAGGAAGATGGCGCAGAGATGAGGCTGGAGCCAAGTAAGAGGCTAAGAAAAGGGACGTGGTCAGGGGCCAGAGTGGGCCACAGCAAGTCTAGCCTAGTGACCTTCCATGTACATGAAGGCCCCTCCCTCACTCAGCCAGCAAAGGCACACAAGGAGATGCCACCCTCTTCCGCCTTCTCTCCCAAGCCTAGGAAGGTCAACCATATGCTCGCATCTTTGGAAAACATTGGCATCTTTGAAAGAAATATTCCATAGAAATAGCAGTTGGCTCTGGTTGTTCCTAGAATGCACGCATGTGTTACTGGTGATGTATCATTGACAGCTCTTAGCATTAAACTGGGTTTGTGTGTTTGTGTTATTAATTTGATCTTTTTTTGAGTGAAAGCAATACGGTTCCTATTAATTTTTTTCAGGGAGCATGGCATCGTTTTTTCAGAACCAAGTCAAGACAGAGCCACTAAAAAGTAGGATTCCATTTTAGGCCCACTCAGTTTATGAGAAGGACAAGTTTATAAGGTAATAAAATAGATGAGAGAAGACTGGAAAAGGGGACACAGAAGAGGCCTTTTACAATTTATCAAGGTATCGGTACTAGTACCAGTTTTTGAAGTATTGTATTTCTTATCACAAAACCACGTTGTGCCCATTATAGAAAGTGGGAAAATCCAGGAAAAAAGGAAGTTTCTAAAAAGCTTTCTAAATCACACTACCCAGGGAACCTCACTATTAGCATTTTGGTATATTTCCTTCCAGTCTTTTTTTTCCATGCAGACATATCCATGTTTTACCATATTCTGTATGCAATCTCGTACCCTTCTTTCACTTCACATAAGAAATCTTTATGTAAAACTTATTTTTATCTTATTTCAAAAATCTTTTAAAAAAATCTTCTTAAACATTTGTAGTAATTTTTTTTACTGATTTTAAGTACAGAAAAGCACAAAAAATTATTTATAATCCAGTGAATCATTTGTGACATTTTGGTGTATTACATGCCTGCCTTTTGCTTATGCCTGTGTGTGGTGTGTGTGTGTGTGTACATTTTTACAAATCTGAAACCATATATGGATTTGGATACGTATGAAAGAGTGAAGTTCTTTATCTTTCACTCTGTTACTTTCAATGGCTGTATAGCATTCTATCCTAACCAGTCCTCCAATGAAAATTATTTAGATCATTTCTGGTGCTTTAAGATCATGAATTTTAAAAAACGAAAATCTTTCTCCATATGGTATTGTCTGCATTTCAGATTCTTTCCTTGGGGTAGATTCCTAAACAATAACAAAACAATTCATACCAAAAAAAAAATAAAAAAATCCACCTGATAGCTAAGTGCATCGTAATGGGAGAGCTGATGTACGTGTCAGCATGGGCTGGGTCATGCTGCAGTAACAAACAACCCCAGCAGTTTGCCTCTCACTCAGTCTCATTGCATTGTGGGTTAGCAAGGAAACTTTGATTGTTGTGGTAACTTGAGGTCCCAGCTTGATGGAGGCACCATCTGGCTCCAACTGTCTATGACTGCAAAAGTAAAGCTCATATAGACTCAGCCTAGATCTGACACTGTGATTTTATTTTTACCAGAAATCAGGGGGAGAGAGGTAACATTGGCCAAAGCAAGTCATGATATTGACACCGTGATATTGTGTCCCTATGTTACCATCTCTTGTAACTCCCTGTACTTTTCCCTCCTGCATTTTGTCACAGTCATAATTATATATACATATATATGTGAATATTTTATTAAATTTATCTCCCCCACTACATCATAAACTCCTGAAGGCAGAGTCCAGCTTTTTTGTTCCCTGCCATATCCTCAGAACTTCCTGTAGCTGCTCAAAAAATATTTGTGCAAAGCATGAATGAACAAATGCTTCATTTTTTTTCCCAAGCCTGGTGCTTAACCCTTTTCTAGCTATGATCTCAGCTAAGCTTCTTGCTGAGAGCACCATGCAGCTATTCTGGTCTCAATATCTGAATTTTATTTATTAGATTCAAAGCCCTCATTTTTTTTCATAGTCCCTATTTTTTTAATTTCCATCTGATTAAATGCCCAGTACAGGAAGGCAGGGAGGTGCCCTGGTAAGAATCCACACCTGGTACACTGGCCACTAGCATGAGGTCCCCATGTATGTGACGTGTGACACCCCTCACCTCCATACAAGTCATAAGACTTCTCTGTGGGTCTCATTTTCTTCACCTGAAAAAATGAGGCCAAAAATTATTACCTTGCTCACTTGGAATAAATAAATGAGTTGGAGATTGCAAGGTAGAGAAGACTGACAAGAGAGACCCTGAGCATTAGGAGTCCGACAGAGACCTAAGTTCAAATCCCAGCCCCTTCACTTATCAGCTGTGTGACTTGGGGCAAGTGACTTCATGTCTGTGTGCCTCAGTTTTCCTTATCTGTAAAACAGGCCTACTAAGAGTGCCTGAGAATTAGCAATGATATATGCAAAGCACCACATATATAGAGCAAGGGCCGGGTAAATGGCGCCAGACAGTGAACGTTAAAATATAATTTAAGGGGAGGAAATAGCCTCAGGATGGCCCATCTGAGCTTGGAAATCACGATAAAAATAATAGGAGCTGTGTTTTATTGAGTGCTACCATGACCCATATACTACGCACTGTATGTTCGTATACTATGCATTTTGCTAATATTCTCCTAGGGACATGCTTGAGTTAAATCAATTAATCAATTAATATTTAACGAGAACTAACCAGATACCAGGCACTGTTCTAGGTTCTGGGGATGCAGCAGTGAGCAAAACAGATGAACATCCTTGCCCTTGTGAAATTCACAGACTGGCAATGCCCATACTTAGGAAGAAATTGAGCTTGGCCATTCCAGTGTATTGACTTTAGGTCACTACTCCCACCCTTAGCCCAATCCAAAAAAGTACCTCTGCACAGCGCTCAGTATGTTGGTTTCTAAATAAAAACTTTAGGGAAGGTGAGGTGGGGGTGGGGACCTAGTGCTTAATACACTTCAGCTCTACTGCACCCCAAGGTTTTTAGCAAAGAGGAAGGAAAAATGAAATGGGAGCTTTGGAAGAGATAGTTGGCGCATCAGATGGAAATAGGTGCCATCCCCACAAACCAAGGAGACACCCTCCCCCTCCACACACACACACATACCCCTCAATTATACCTCAGGAAGCAGAGCTAATGGAAGCTAGATTGAGTCAAAGATAACAATTAGAGAACAATTTTAATCCCTACTGTGATTGAGACACGGTTTATTTTTAATTTGTATCCATAAAAAATAATAATTAAAAATGCTGGCAAATTGCAGCTTTTGCCGAGAAATGAGATTTACGCTACCCACCTTCACCCCATCACGAATGAGATCTTCTCTCCCGCCGTCTGTCTCTTCTGCCGACACATCCCCATCATGACTTGCTCCCATGCTGAAGCCACAGACCCTGTTTCAAATATAGACATTCATTAATTAAAGGAGATGGGAAGAGAACTTTTTTTAGCATCTACTATGTGTCAGGCATGATGCTAAATACGTTCTCGTAGATTATTTCATTTAACCCTCACGATGGTCCTGTGAAAAGGGAACCCCGGTTTCCTCTCATTTTACAGAGTAACATTTGCAGCAGACATGGAGCTACTTGCTGAAGGTCACACAGGTCGTATGGGACACGGCTGGGTCTGCTTGGCCTGACTCCCTCCTCACATTGTCTTTCCAGGGGGTGGGTACTAAGCTTTTGTCCTCCTTAACAAAGGCGCTTCCTCACAAACAACAGAATTTGCCGCAACTTCTATTTCAACTCCAACCACTTACCAGCCCGTGCAGGTGACTTCACTTCTGCACAGAAAAGTCCTGACCTATGCTTGGTACATGATGGGTGACGAGCAAAGGGCAGTCCCTTTCTCCAGGCCACTTCCTCTCTATGTAGCCCTCAGTCTGCCCCCCTCCTTTCCTTGTGCTCACCCCTCTTAAATACACCCTTCTTATTCATCCAGTAGCCTAAAAACTAATGGCCTTTTCTCTCCCTCCTAATCATCATCTTCGGGGAGGAGTCATTTCATTGATTACCATCCCAGTGGATAGATTCATTTGAGCCATTAAATTGCCATTTTTGTAGGTCAAAACCAGTCAAATATAGGCAATTTCATATTATAACAGTAAAACAAATGCCCTGAGACTTCTCGCTCAGCCTTGCTAGAAACAAGATGTAGATTCATATTTTTGGAAAGGCCACCTTAGCTAATTACCGGATGGGGGTTGGTGGGGGGGGGAAAGAATTACCACCTTATATTAAACCTCACAGTGAAATTTGCAGACAGCAAAAGCAAAAGCCACCCCCAGCATCCATGTTCTCCAAGACAGGGCTGGCTACTCAGCCATTTATGAAGGAAAAAATACATATATATATTCTTCTCACTCTTAGCAACAAATTGACTTAAATAATCTGCATCATCGTCTCTTGTCTTCTCAGCTAATCATGATGGTAAATGGTTGGGTTTCTTTCCCCCGCCCCGCCCCCGGCGGCCGCTGCTCAGGAGGAGGGAGATGATGGAAACAGGGTAGGGGACGGGGAAGAGGAAGATGTTTCGTGATAGATGACTGATTCAAGAATGCCTTTGATATTCTTGGTTAACTTCCTCGCAGACACAGGGAATCGGATTGGTCGGACAGCTCCCCTGCGTGGCACAAACAAGAAACATTAATTAAAAATAATTGTGACCGCCCCTCCCCAGAATTAAGAGTGTGATGTTCAGATTCGTTTTAAGAAAGGTAATTTGATGCCAATAAATTACAATTATAAAAACTTCATTACAGTCAAGAGCAATCTATCGACCATTGTCCTAATTACACATTGTAGGAATAATGAATGCTAATGATTTAATGTACAGTAATTACCACGATTGAAAAATAAAATATAATAATCGCCATCATTATTGTTATCAATATTACGGATCTTTTGGCATGGCTGAGCTCCACTTGAGGCTGAGATAAAATTTCAGGGGTTTCTTTTGTTCACAATTAGAAACACCCCCTTCTCCCCCCACTCCGCCCCAGCCACGTCTTTATTAAGACAAGAAATCCGCAGCACAGATGGAAATTTTCTGCTTCTCCTACAAGGTCAGAGTTGAAGGCTTCAGTTCAAGTTTCTATCCCCTAGCCAATAGTCCTAACCACTGGACCGCCAGGGAAGTCCCCCAAGTCTTTTAATGTTTCTATGCCTTGATTTCCTTCTTGTAAAATAGGGCTTCAAATAGTGCCTACCTCAGGGTTTCATGTGTGTTAATATATGTAAGGCATTTAAAACAGTGCCTGCACGCAGTAACTGCTCCAAAGCTACAAACTTAGACATTGCCTGAGCTTGCTTCTGTCTACAAGTCCAGGTCTTTTCCCCACCACCCTCCATCATGCTACTCCCTATCAAGCCTCAATAGTCAACTCATCATTGTCTAAAGATGGTCTGTACATTCCTCTCTCCACGTCTTTTCGCCCGCCATACCTTCCACAAGGAATGCTATTCACCTTCCAGCCCAGTGATCACTCATCCTCCAGAATGCCCTCCCCACTGCTCTCAGACAATGCCAACATTTCTTTCTGTGGCTTTCCACTTTTGTCACAGCATTCCTATCTCTGCCCATCTAATCTCTCTGTCTTTTCCATTCCGTTAAAGTTCTTTATTTCTATGTTTTACCGTTGCATATTCCCAAGTAAATTGTAATCACTTTGAAAGCAAGAATCATATTCTTGCCGCATGTTTTTGCACAGGCGTACCTTGGAGGTACGGCAGGTTGGGGTTCAGACCGCCACCATCAAGCGACTATGGCAATAAAGCAAGTCACACAATTTTTTTTGGTTTCACGGTGCATATAAAAGTTATGTTTACACTATACTGTAGTCTGTTAAGTGTGCAGTAGGATTATATCTTTTAAAAAAACAGTGTATATACCTTAATTTAAAATAATGCTCTTGAAGCTCATGCAGCTCAGTATTAAAAAAAAAACAACCCAATCCAGAAATGGGCGGAAGACCTAAATAGACATTTCTCCAAAGAAGGCATACAGATGGCCAAGAAGCACATGGAAAGCTGCTCAACATCACTCATTATTAGAGAAATGCAAATCAAAACTACAGTGAGGTATCACCTCACACCAGTTAGAACGGGCATCATCAGAAAATCT
>NC_041232.1:11941351-11972003 GCF_002837175.3 Physeter macrocephalus | reverse complement strand
TGGATCTAGAGACTGTCATACAGAGTGAAGTAAGTCAGAAAGAGAAAAACAAATATCGTATATGAACGCATATATGTGGAACCTAGAAAATGGTACAGATGAACCGGTTTGCCGAGCAGAAATTGAGACACAGATGTAGAGAAAAAACATATGGACACCAAGGGGGGAAAGCGGTGGCGGGTGGGGGGGTGGTGGGATGAATTGGGAGATTGGGATTGACATGTATACACTGATATGTATAAAATGGATGACTAATAAGAAAAATATATATATTTGATAGTGGAATGGACTTTTAATCTTTTATCACCTAAGACAGTTCCTTGAACTTTGTAGGTGTCTAAAATAATAGTCAATAATTCTTTGCCAACTGTTGATCTTAATGAACTAAATAAGGCTTTTGTCTTAGCTTTCTTAATAAGTTATAACACAGAGAAAAGTACATAAGTCATAAGTTTAATTATAAATGTATGACTTATGTGAGTTATCTGAACTCCCACTAGTATAACCACTACTCAGATCAAGAAACAGAACTTTCCCAGCACCTCGGAAGCCTTCCTTATACCATTTCCTGGTCATGACCCCTGCTTTCTGCCCCCAAAGTAACCATTATCTTCACCGTAAATTTGTTTTGCCCAGTTTTGAATTTTTTAAAAAGAAACCATACAATGTATATTTTTTTATGTCTGCCTTGCTTTGCTGAATATTGCTCATGAGTTTTATTTCTGTTGTTGCTTGTAGCAATGCTCACTTATTTTTATTGTCTTCTATATTTTATTATATAAATGCAAAATATATTCTGATGTTGACAAACAACAACCAAAAAAAACAAAAAATGTTAAATTAGTAGAGAATATTTATCTCCAGGCCGAAGGAAAAACAGATGAGTTTAATTTTGCAAAAAAAATAAAAAAAATAAAATAAAATAATGCTGTTGAAAACTGGCTTCGATAGACTTGCTCGACTCAGGGTGGCCACAAACCCTCAGTTTGTAAAAAAATAAACAAACAAACAAACCAAAAACCACAATATCTGTGAAGCTCAATAAAGCAAAGCACATTAAAACGAGGGATGCTTGTGTTTCTCCCATCTCCATCCCACACCCCTAATACAGTACTCTGTGTCTAGAATGATGCTCTACATGTGTTTTTGAATTTCAGGAATGCAAAAGAAAGTCTTCTTTACAATGTTTTTTGTTTTATTTTCGATTCTACTTAATGCCTCCTTATGATAGAATAATTGAAAAATAAAGAAAAGTGTAAGGAAGAACATTAATATGAATTGCATTCCTACAACCCAGAGATGACCACTATAAATGTTTGTGTATTTCTGTCTTATCTTTTATAGAGAATTTTAAACAGAACTGTCCTACTGTATATAGACTGGTAATAGCACAGAATCTTAGCTAGCATTTTATCATGTGTTTGTCACATGCCACATGTTAAGAATTTTACTTGTGTTATTTTATTTAATCCTGGCAACAACCTATACAGTAGGTGTTATTGGCATCCCCATTGTACAGATGAGAAAATTAGGGTTAGAGAGACTAAACAATTTCCCAACATTGTACAGCTGGTGTGTGGCAAAGCCAGGATTCAACATAGGCATTTAGCCCCCAGAGCCTACAGCCTACCCTTTGCCTTTCAGTGGGCGTTATCATGAGTATTTTTCCACACCATTAAATTATTTTAATAATTTGCACAGCAATCCGTCCTGTGCATAGACTATCATTTTCTTCATCCCACCTCTACAATTGGACCTTTTGTTTGTATTTAATTTTTCACCGTAATCAACAATTCTTTGAAGTTCATCCTCATATGTAAATCCTTGTCCACTTGTCCACATTCTGAATATTTCCTTAGGATATCATCTTGGAAGTGGAATTGTGCCCCATCTGTTTTACTGAGGGGTCATTCACATACGGTAAGTCCCCTGCATGTGAACCTTCAAGTTGCGAACTTTCAAAGATTCGAACGTGGGTTCCATCAACGTCAGGCGTGAGTGACATTGCAGCTTGCCCTCCGTCTCCTGTTGCTGACGATCCTTCAGCTCTACCATCTCCCCCCTCCTCTCCCTCCTCCAGCCAGTAACTCTCCTTGCCTGTTCACTCGATGCCAGCCTCTGTATGCCAGCTGTTGGGCTGTACTACTGTACTTTTCAAGATACTGTACTGTAAGATTAGCAATGTTTTCTTTATTTTCTGTGTTTGCTTTTTTATGTATTATTTGTGTGAAAAGTATGATAAACCTATTACAGGACGGTACTATACAGCCGATTGTGTTAGTTGGGTTAACCTAGGCTAACTTTGTTGGACTCACGAATAAATCGGACTTACGAGCGCGCTCTCGGAATGCAACTCGTTCGTATGTAGGGGACTTACTGTACAATAAAATTCGTGAATTCTAAATGTGCAAGGCAATGAATTTTGACTAATTATGCACAACCACTACAATCAAGATATGGGACATTTCCATCACCCAAAAAAGTGCTTCTTTGGAGTCGTTCCCTCTCCACCCTTCCCCCAACCCTCATTCTGGCCCCAGGCAACCAAAGTTCACCTTCCAGTCACTACAGTTTTGCCTTTTCTAGAATTTTCATATCAATGAAATCATGCAGTATGTAATCTTTTGGTTTTGACTTCCTTCACTCAGCACTATGCTTTTGAGATTCATCCGTGTTGTTGTATACTTCAGTAGTTCATTCCTTTGTATTATTGAGTAGTAGTCTATTGTATGGATATACCACAGTTTGACATCCATTCACTAACTGATGGATGTTTGACAGTTTGGAGCTGTTATGAATGAAACTGCTATAAAAGTTGAAGCACAAGTCTTCGTGTGAACATAATTTTCGTTTCTCTTGGGTAAATACCTAGGACTGGGACTGCTGGGTCATAGATAATCAGTGTATGTTTAAGTTTATAAGAAAAACAATTTAACTGCCAAATGGTTTTTCAAGAGGCATTCCCATCAGCAATATAAAAGAGTTCCAGTCATTCCATATTCTCACCAAAACTTGGTATTGTCAGTCTATTTTATTTCCATCATTCTCATGAATGTGAGGTGATATCCCAGCCTGGGTGCAACTTGGATTGTCATTAATCGGACATCAGGATCCATTTTCTCCAATAAAGGCAGTTAGCAAAGGAAACACTGGGTTGGTTAGGAGAGTACCTCCCAAACTTTACCGTGCATAAAGATCCTATGGAGAGCTTGTTAAAACACAGATTCCTTGACCCTGACCCCAGAGATTCTGATTTAGAAGGTGTCGGGGTAGGGTCTGAGAATTTGCATTTCTTTTTATTTTTAATTAGCTTTTTTTTTTTTTTTTTTTTTTTTTTGCGGTACGCGGGCCTCTCACTGTCGCGGCCTCTCCCGTCGCGGAGCACAGGCTCCGGACGCGCAGGCTCAGCGGCCACGGCTCCCGGGCCCAGCCGCGCTCCGCGGCACGTGGGATCCTCCCGGACCGGGGCGCGAACCCGCGTCCCCCGCATCGGCAGGCGGACTCTCAACCACCGCGCCGCCAGGGAAGCCCTATTTTTAATTAGCTTTTAAATTTAATTTAATTTATTATTTCTGGCTGTGTTGGGTCTTCGTTGCTGCGTGCCGGCTTTCTCTGGTTGCAGCGAGCGGGGGCTACTCTTCGTCGTGGCGCGCGGGCTTCTCGTCGTGGTGGCGTCTCTTGTTGCGGAGCACGGGCTCTAGGCACGAGGGCTTCAGTAGCTGTGGCTCACGGGCTCAGTAGTTGTGGCGCTCGGGCTCAGTTGCTCCGCGACACGTGGGATCTTCCGGGACCGGGGCTCGAACCCGCGTCCCCCGCGTCGGCAGGCGGACTCTCAACCACTGCGCCGCCACCGGGGAAGCCCCAGGATTTGCATTCCTAACAAGCTCCCCCGTGATGCTGTCGCTGCTTGTCAGAGTCACGCTCTGAGAACCACTGAGCTATGGAAGGAGGAAGCACTGAAAGGGCAGCCCCAAGATCCACCAATGACTGGGTGGGCTTAAGCAAGCCATTGCCCCAGCTATATCATCTCCAAGATGCCCTTGCACCAATGTTAGGGATCACCTCCACTCGCTTCTGACAACTCCTCCGCCCTAAATCCTCATCCGCCTCCCCAACATCGCCTCACGGCCGAGCATGCATCTGCAGCACCCGCAAAGGGTCTCATAAATCCCGGCACCCCTTGAGTACAGGAGGATCCTCACCACCACCACCACCAT
This sequence comes from Physeter macrocephalus, assembly GCF_002837175.3. Classification (NCBI taxonomy): domain Eukaryota; kingdom Metazoa; phylum Chordata; class Mammalia; order Artiodactyla; family Physeteridae; genus Physeter; species Physeter macrocephalus. The sequence goes on along the minus strand of NC_041232.1, from coordinate 11,967,786 downwards.
CGTCATCACCATCATCCACAATCACTGCTCCCTCCGGGACGGCAGACCCTGTTTTGCTCCTCTCCGTTATCTGCAGGGCCTTCTGGAGAGCTTGATCCATAGTAGGCACTCAGTAAACACTAAACAACGAATGAATGAACAATAGCTCACATTTTGACAGCACTTTGGGATCTTGCGCTTCGCAAGGCTTATCTCCTTTAAGCCTCACAATCCAGACGAACAGGCGCTATTTTTATGTCCACGTGACAGACGGGGAAACTGAGGTTCGCCCAGGGTGACACGGCTATAGCGCCGGGCAGAGGCCAGGTTGGGCACTCAGGTCTGTCGGAGCACAGATACCCATGCGCCTGGGACCGGTTTTGGGTCTCATGGTCGAGATGAAGCGGGGTGAGGGGAGCGCATTAGTAGAAGCTACCCGAAGGGGCGGAAGCAAATAAAAATAGCCGGCGGGCTGCGCGCGGAGGCGCTGGACACCCCCAGCGCTCACGGGAGATCAGCGTCCTAAATAATGGCACCCGGAGAGCGGTTCAGGAGAAACAGCTCCGCGAGCGCCACTCGGAGGAGGGTTGAGCTGCAGGTGAGGACAATGTAATTAAGAAATTAAAAGGTAATGTCCACAGACGCTGCGTCTCGCCGGGCCCAGCGATCGCCTAATTGACGGTGCGGCGGGCAGAGCCCACGCAGCCGCGGTTCCCCTGCGCCTGGGAGCGCCGCGCCCTGCCCGCGCTTTGCGGTTTCTCCGTCCTCCCCGGGATGGGCTTCCGGGGAGTTCCGGAGAGGGAGGGGAGGGCCAGAGGGCGGGACACTCGCGACCCTCGCGCCAAAGCCTTCACCTGGCTTTCTTACCGTTCTTTCCGCCGCTATAAGTAATACGTGCCTTTCGATTCGTCTTTCTTCCATTTCTCCCCCGCCCTTTTTGTCTCCACTCCCTTTATCTATAACTTCTATTTCTCTCTCGTCCCCTTTTTAGTAGTTCACCAGTCTCTCTCTGTTCCTCTCTCTTCTCCACCCCCCGCCCCCGGGTTTCTGTCTCCATCTCCCATTGCCTTCAGTTCCCAAAATTCTTAGCGCTGGGCCTGGCAGAGTTTGTAGGGGATCTTTACACCCTGGAGGAGATTGCATTTCAGTTACTGCCGCCACCACCATCCCCACCTCCCATTCCTGCAGGCCTCTGCATGTCGTGGGTCATTGGAACGTCCCAGCATAAGCTCTGCAAGCCTGCTGCAATGGCTCCATTAGACCCACCTGGAGTCTGTGCCCAGGAATGATGGGTGGGTGGGTGGATACTCAGAAGGTGGTCAGTTTGGGTATTTGGATGGATGGTTGATTGTTTGGTCAAGGAGATAGGTAGGTGGATGGGTGGATAGTGGGTAAATGAATGAATGGGTGAGGGCATTTGTGGGTGGAAAGGTGAGTAAATGGATGCGTGGGTAGGCAGATGAGGGGTGAATGGAGAGATGAGTGGATGTATAGGAGTGGTGAATAGGTAGATGGATCGAGGAGGGGTGGATGGATGGGTGGCCAGGTAAACGATGGAACTCATAGGAACATAAGTATGTTCCTAATGGTGACATTAAGGAACAGCTGTTTGATGAAAAAGTCAAAACATAAGCGGGTGTAAACAAAACAGGAGTCTGCCATCTCTGAGGTGTCTTTCAGCACTGGAGTTTCGAGGTCTGTCCCAAGTGTTTCCCTTTACAGGGAAGCAGGGACTGGGCCCCACGCAGACTTGGGACGAGTTGCCACTTTTTCCTGGGCATAATAACAACAGCCTCATTGGGATTGGGGGGAAAAGGTGAAGTCACAGGAGAGAGGGCACTTTGCCATCCGGAATGCCCCCTACCCGTGCACCATATCAATACATGGAATCCGTCACGGCCCATCGCCACCCCAATCCCAACAGCTGTGGACCAGTCAGACTGCAAGGTCCAGCGGCCACGCTCTTTCTCAAGTCATGGCTTGTCTTCCAAAAGGCCCCTCCCTGACATCTCGACTTAGCAAAACTCCACCCGTTCTTCGAGGTCCACTTCTCTGTCACACTCCTGCGAGTACAGGAAGCCTCCCTCACCCGAGGGAGGTGGATGGCTGGGTAGTCTAGGGTGGGTTGGTAATTGGATGGATGTGTGGATGGCCCCTCACATGAAGGGGACCTTGAATGACATGCTAAGGAACATAGACTTCAGTTAGGCAGGTGAGATGGAGCTATGGAAAGGTTTACAATCCTCCACCTGCCTTCTGGTACGATAAGGTTCGATCCAGGATTCTAGTGATCTCTATGGCTCCCTACGGTTCCCCGCCCACCTCTGCTTCTACCAGGACTCCCCAAGATAGAGAGATGCCTTTTGTTCATCTCCGGGTTTCCAGTCCCTAGTAGAGAGCCTGGCACGCACTAGGTTCTCAGTAAACACTCCCTGAGATGGATAAGTGAAGAGGGTGATAAAACTTAACAACATGGGCGATACCGTTTTGCCTGGTGACCCTTCTGTAGTGTCTTCTGTTTCTCAGAAGAGGAAACCCGAGGCCGGTAGAGGTTGCCCAACTGCCCTCCCCATGACTCGGAAGTCTCTCCCAGCCCCCACGAAGCTATCAGGAACATGACCACCCCTGAGTACAGAATGAAAAAGCGTCCTTTGTTCCAGGAGATGCGGAGAGGTAAGTGGGGGAGGGATCCGCTGGGGGATTAGGGAAGGGCCTGCAGGGAATTCCTTTCTCACTGGGGCTCAGTGGGGGTGGAGCTGGATTTTTCACCTGCTAAGAGCCCCTCCTGGGCTGCTTTCCACCTGCTGGGAACGCCCCAAGCCAGGGAAGCAGGGAGGCCCACCTGAAGTGGTCATTCTTAGGCCAGCACACCTGGGTAAGAGGAGCAAGATGAGGAAGAAGAGGGGGGAGGGAGGGTGGTGGGACACAGGGAAAAGGAGAGAGGGAGGGAGACTCAGACACACCTGTTTAGAAGAGTGTAGACACTTACATGCACACAATCATAAATACATATCCACTCGTACACATTCAGATACACGTGAGTGTATGTGACTGAGGTGTTACATAGGTACATAAACATGTGTGCATCTGTCTCACCAATTCATTTCTATTTCCATGCACAGAACCACACATGTACACAGTCACATATACAAAGATATATACACGTACATTCACACACACACACCTCCCCAAATGCACACACACTTATCAGATGCTCTGAGAGACCACATACAAACTCACACGCACACTCACACGCATGCCTAGACCCAAGCACACACACACGCACACGCACGTCCTCACATTCACATATATATGCACGGCTCTCCCCTCCCCTACTGCCGGCTGCGTTCTGTTAACTTGTTTATGGAGTTTATCAGTAAGTGCTGTGGGAGAAAAGAATAATAGGAGGTGACTTTGGTCAGGGAAGTCCTCTCTGAGGAGGTGACCTTGGAGCTGAGAGCTCAACGTAGGGGAGAAAACAGTCAAGCAAAGATCTAAAACTAAGAGTGTTCTGGGCAAAGGGAACAACAGGAGCAGAGGCCCCAAATCAGGAGATATTCTGGAATGTTCTGGGAGCAGAGTGGACAAGGGGGAGGGCCATAGGAGAAGAGGTTGGAAAGAGGCTATGGGAGAGGGGGTCTCACTACAGATCCTCCGTGTGAATCAGTCTTAGCCTGACTTTGGGGACCTTCCACTGATGACCCCACCTTCCCAGTTTCCCAGGCCTTACCGACCCCCAACGTCTACTGCAGGTGGGGAGGCCGACCTGAGGAGAGAATGAACGTGCAAACCTGGTTCACCCGCAGGGCCATGTGCCGTGACCAGTGAAAGATGCTCCCTCAGGCACCTTCCCAGGTGGGAAATTGCTGCAGCCAGAGAAAGAGGAAGAATCCCCAGTTCTGTAATTCCCTTAGAAGCAGAACCCTTAACCCCAAAAGACTTGTCTCTCAAGTATTCTCAGCAGAGCCAAAGCTAGCCCCAGTGGGTGTTGGTGGGTAGGTGTTCCTGTTTATCTTTTTGGAATCAAAGGGCAACTTACCCACCTCCGTGCCTCTGAAACCTGTACCTCCAAGAACCTATTCCTTACAGAGAGAGCCTCCACTTCTTCTTTCTCAGGGGAACAGGGAGACGGTGTGATGGAAGCTTGGACTTCCAAAATAGGCAGATCTCACCTCCACCACCTCATAGCTGTGTGCCCTTGGGCCAAGGACCCAGACTCTCTGAGCCTCCATGTCTTCATGGAGCAAATGGCAAGATTGTTGAGAAATAACACACGTCTCATCCCTGGTACGCAGGCTCCGTTCAACCTCTGTCAATCTTCCCCTTCCCTGAGGACTAATTTTTCAAGCACGGGAAGCGCACGTTGCCACTTCTGACGAGGGGCAGTTTGAGCTGGCTGAGGGCTTGGTAACATCTACCTAGCCTTGATCGGGTGCCTGGATGAAGGCTTTCCTCACCTTCCTTCTCCGGGGCATATCCTTCCAGGACCTTTCCCTTGTCTGGCAGGGTTCGAGGCTGCCCCTCCACACCTCTGAGTCACAGCTCCCTGACCCAGGCCAGGGCTGTCTTGGAGGGAGAGCTGGGGCTGGGGCTGTCGTGTGACTCCCCAGCCCACGTCTTCCCCTTCCTGTTTCTTCCTAGAGATGGAGTGAAGGGCTTTCACACTTGTCTGGGCTGACTCCAAGTGTGTGATCACTCTCCCCGGGTGTCAGCGCGCCTGGGAGATTTGTGATACCGCCTGCTTCCTAATTACTTCCCTCTCTGCACTCTCACCCCTCCCAGCTCTCCTCAGACCTGCTGCCACCACCTCCATCATCTCTACCTGCCAGTCCGCCTGACTCCATCTGCAGAGGAGAAACTCGGCTGGAAACTGAGGGAGGAGGCTTCACAGGGCCCCACTGCCTGGACCACTGATGCTAGATTAGACCAAGGCACCCCTTCATCATTTCCAGCAAAGTCTGTTTCCTACTTGGCAGCGGGGACTGCTCCTCTCTGGGCACCTGTGAGTCTCCTTCCTTCCAGGCAAAGCGTCAGGTACCTTGGGTCACCCAGCTTGACTGACCTCACCCATCTAGACCTCACCAGTCCCACGCCCCGCAAAAACAAGAGACATTGGACCACAAAGGGTTTCCCTTCTCTTACCCCAAAACACCTCTCGAAAATGGACCTTCTTAGTGAGACAGATCTCTCTGTGCTGGCATGAGCAGATAAATTAAGCGAAGATAAATTAAGTGAAAAAATGGAAAATGCCACAACGCTGCTCAGTCCAACCCACTTTTTAAAAATATGCACGTGAAAAAAGAAAAAAGCTGCAGGAATATTAGCCAAAAGCATTCCCATTGGTTATGTCTGAGGGTGGGATAACAGCGAATGTTCTATACTACACGTTTCCATGATGTTTTCATTTAGGCATTGCTTTTATAGTCAGGAATAATAGAGTGTTTGAAAAGGGAAGGGAAAGGGGTTCTTTGGGTCTCTGCTATCATGAGAAGCCAGGTGCACTGGCAAGCAGGGTTCAAGAGTCAGACAGACCACCTTCCACAGGCTGGGGAAATTCCAACCTTTGGTCCAGGACTGAATCGTCCTGAAGCAGGAAGGAAAACTGAGTGATGCTAAAGAAATCACTGCATCATCTCTTTCCTTAAAAGTGTATGTCTGTTTCTGAATTCCTAATTCATACACAAGAACAGGTGCTACCTTTTCTCTCCAGGAAGGGGAGCCAGGTGGCTGGGGATGGGGAGGACAGAGGTAGAGATTTCACTTTATACCTTTTTATTGGTACCTTTTGAATGATAAACCATGTGAATGTATTATCTACTCAAAAAATAAATAAAATTTAAACGTGAAAATAAAGCACTTTCCAAATAGCACTGTTAAATCAGTGTACAATATGTTAAATGTATATACACATGCATGGACAAACACAGCCGTTTGAAAACACTGAGTTAATTTTAAGATGCTCATTAAGAAACATTTGGAAGATACAGAAGAGGAGGAAGAAAATATATATGTTTTACCCAGAGTCCTGCCACTCAAAGACAGCCACTATTAATATTACAGCTTATTTCTTTCCAGTCTGTTTTCTATGCAAGGGCATTTTGTTTGGGTTTGGTTTTTTGTCACGTTGTAGGTTGAATCATTCTGTGTTCGAGTTTTAGAAATTGCTTTTTAAAGATCTAAACGTGGCCAAATGCTTACAATGTAATACCACGATAGAACTTTGAGCATCGTTCTTAAAGGCTGGTCTGGTCTTGGTATTGGTGTTGGCTGGTATAGGGAAGCCCTGAGACATCTCAGAGGAAACTTCTGCCTTCCACCCACCACTGCAACCTGGGGGTGTGTGGCTGGAGTGGGGGGAGAGGAGGGTCAGGTAAAGCGGGGCGTTTGTGTGGCTTCTGGGCTATTAACTAAGCTCGAAGCATGTCCTGTCATCATTTCCAGTCTCAGTTCTCCAAACACCTCCCTCCCCATCACGGAGACTCCCTGATGGATGCTGCTTGGGAGGGGAGACTGTTGGCTTTGGGGCCAGTGGAGATGGAGATGGGGGAGGGCACCCAGGGGAGGCAGAGCCAGCAGCTCTCAGCTCGCCTGAGCGAGAGTGATGGGGTGTGGGACTGGAGGAGGGAAAGAGGAAATGATGGATGGGAAGGAAGACAGCCCACGACAGGAAAGCTGTCAAGAAAGTGTGAGGGGGGGCTTCCCTGGTGGCGCAGTGGTTGAGAGTCCGCCTGCCGATGCAGGGGACACGGGTTCGTGCCCCGGTCCGGGAAGATCCCACATGCCGCGGAGCCGCTGGGCCCGTGAGCCGTGGCCGCTGAGCCTGCGCGTCCGGAGCCTGTGCTCCGCAACGGGAGAGGCCACAGCAGTGAGAGGCCCGTGTACCGCAAAAAAACCAAAAACAAACAAACAAACAAAAACAAAAAAAAAGAAAGTGTGAGGGGGACCGTGGTGGACCAGGGGTATGTGTGTTTGCCTCTCCCTCCTCCGCCCCGGGGGAGGGTGTGTTTCTTGGGGATAAATCCACACAGGAGCGGGAAAGAACCAGAGCAAAGACTGCTCAAACGACTCCTGAAGACCTACTGTGTGCTCTGCCCTGGGCTCGCAGCTGGTCAAGGGGAAGCTTAATTATGCCCAAAGGAAGACGGGGCGGATCCTCAGGGGAGATGGCCAAGGTAGGGACCCGTGAGCTGTGGGTAGAGCGTGTGCGTTGGGGTCTGGGTGCACAGGTGTGAGAGATGGTGTGCTGGTGGGGGTACTGGAGGATGACAGCCCCGGAGTGGGGTCGGACGCGTTCGTCTTATGGGGGAGGGGAGAGAAAGAGAGGAAGACATATGAAGCCTGAGAGGCATTGAGTTAGAGACAGAGAGACACAGAATCAGAGACAGGCAGACGCAGAGAGACACTGGGGAGATTGCTTGGTAGAGACAGCAGAGTTGGGGAGACAGAGAGAGAAGAGACAGGGAGGGGAAGAGAGCTGGGCCAGTGAGGAAGGGGCAGACAGCCTGGTGGGGCAGGGGCCATGCAGGTGCTAGAACCCAAAGGGAAAATGACAGCGATTTTAAAAGACAGACAGGGCTTCCCTGGTGGCGCAGTGGTTAAGAATCCGCCTGCCAATGAAAGGGACACGGGTTCGAGCCCTGGTCCGGGAAGATCCCACGTGCCGCGGAGCAACTAAGCCCGTGCGCCACAGCTACTGAGCCTGTGCTCTAGAGCCCGCGAGCCACAACTACTGAGCCTGCGAGCCACAACTACTGAAGCCTGCGTGCCTAAAGCCCGTGCTCCACAACAAGAGAAGTCACCGCAGTGAGAAGCCCGCACACCGCAATGAGGAGTAGCCCCCGCTCACCACAACTAGAGAAAGCCCACACGCAGCAACCAAGACCCAACGCAGCCAAAAATAAATTAAAAATAAATAAATTAATTAAATAAAATAAAAAGACAGACAAAACTAAAATGAGGTATCACCTCACACCAGTCAGAACGGCCATCATCAAAAAATCTACAAACAATAAATGCTGGAGAGGGTGTGGAGAAAAGGGGACTCTCTTGCACTATTGGTGGGAATGTAAACTGATACAGCCACTAGGGAGAACAGTATGGAGATTCCTTAAAACGCTAAAAATAGAGCTACCGTGTGATCCAGCAATCCGACTCCTAGGCATATATCCAGAGAAAACCATAATTTGAAAGGATACATGCACCCCAATGTTCATTGCAGCACTATTTACAACAGCCAAGACGTGGATGCAACCTAAATGTCCATCGACAGAGGAATGGATAAAGAAGATGTGGTACGTATATATCATGGACTATTACTCAGCCATAAAAAAGAACAAAATAATGCCATTTGCAACAACATGGATGGACCTAGAGATTGTCATACTGAGTGAAGTAAGTCAGACAGAGAAAGACAAATATTATATGTTATCACTTATATGTGGAATCTAAAAAAATGGTACAGGGACTTCCCTGGTAGTGCGGTCGTTAAGAATCTGCCTGCCAACGCAGGGGACACAGGTTCGATATACTGAGTGAAGTAAGCCAGACAGAGAAAGACAAATATTATATGTTATCACTTATATGTGGAATCTAAAAAAATGGTACAGGGACTTCCCTGGTAGTGCGGTCGTTAAGAATCTGCCTGCCAACGCAGGGGACACAGGTTCGATCCGTGGTCCCGGAAGATCCCACGTGCCGCAGAGCAACTAAGCCGGTGCGCCACAACTACTGAGCCTGCGCTCTAGAGCCTGCGAGCCACAACTACTGAGCCCACATGCTGCAACTACTGAAGCCCGCGCTCCTAGAGCCCGTGCTCCGCAACAAGAGAAGCCACCGCAAGGAGAAGCCCATGTACCACAACGAAGAGTAGCCCCTGCTCGCCTCAACTAGAGAAAGCCCACGTGCAGTGAGGAAGACCCAACGCGGCCAAAAATAAATAAATAAATTAAATAAACAAATTTATTTTTTTTAATGGTACAAATGAACCTATTTACAAAGCAGAAATTGAGTCACAGATGTAGAAAGCAAACTTATGGTTACCAAGGGGGAAAGGCGGGGATAAACTGGGAGACTGGGACTGACATATACACACTACTATATATAAAATAGATAACTAATAGGAACGTACTGTATAGCACAGGGAACTCTGTTCGGTGCTCTGTAATGAGCTATGTGGGAATGGAGTCTAGAAGAGAGGGGATATATGTATACGTATGGCTGAACCACTTTGCTGCACAGCAGAAACTAACACAGCATTCTAAATCAACTATACTCCAATAAAAAAATTAATTTAAAAAGTTTTTTAAAAAATAAAATAAAAAGACAGATAGAATGGCATTGAAAGGGGCACAGCGAGTGACCAAAACGGAGAAACAGAGAGAGGGAGAATGGTGAGAATGGTGACAGTGGGTACAGAGCACTGACAGGTATACAGGGCAGGCCAGGAACAGTGACGTGGCCCATGTGAGACACCCTCACCTCAACTTCGTGGCTCCTGGTAACCGGAGCCTCCCTGGACATGCTTCAACCTGCCCACCCTAACCTGCCCTGGCTCCCTATTGCCTCCCAAAGGGAGCCCACTGTTCTCCTATGGCAGTAAAGGCCCCCTTGGATCTGCTTGCCCTGCCCCACCGCTGCCTCTCTAACCCCACACACTCTCCCACCTCTTGCCTTGGCCCAGGCTCCCATTTGGGGCCACCAGGACTCCTATCCCTCTTTTCCCGTGTCCAGACCATTATAGGTAGTGCCCAGACCCACGTGTTTTAATGCCCTTGAGTCACACAGGAAGAGAAATTGCTATGAGAAAACACGTTAACGAGCCCATCAGGGGGCTCTGGATTTCCACTCCCCACTGTATTATGCACAGATTTTTTTTCTAAATCCATTTGTTTAAGTACAAAGGGTACGCTGGTTTCAAGAACAATGTTAAGTAAACGTGGTCACGGGCAGGTGGGGTACAGACTCCAAAAGGGATACCTGACTGAAGTCTGGGAGTCAAGGTCTCATTTGAAACGGACCCCCCGCCCCTCCTCCGGGAAGCCTTCCAGGATTTCCCCCACTCTCTTACTTTCCTCTGACTGCTCCCAAGGCTCAGAGGAAGGAGGGATGGGAGATGGTGGACAGCTTCAGAGAGGAGGTGTACTGGGGCTGGACCTGGAGGGTGAGTCCAGGTGGCCCAGGAAGGAAGGGAGGAGGAGGTTCCCAGAGGGAACAAAACAGGCCGAGAGAACAGCGGGAGCCAAGACAGAGGTGGGAAGGACAGGACTTGCCCCTTGGGCTCCCAGACGCGGGCCAGTTCAAGCTTCCGGTTCCCCCTTTCATCCTAAACCCACCTTCTCGCCTCCTCTCTGTTTCCTTCGTTGCAGACTTTGCCCTCCTTCCCGTTCCAGTGCGTGGAGAGCCACGGCTTGGTGCAACCACGGCCAGGTTGCAACTGTGAAGTTGGGGTCACATTTTCTTTCCAGTCCCAGCCTTAGAATAGGAAACGTCACACCGGTTTTGTGGCCCTGCCTCTCCCCACCCAAACCTCCTCTTCCCCTTTCTCATCCAGCCAGTAGCACGAGAGGTCCTGGTACAAGGCATTCAATCCAAGCCCTCATCCTGCAGGTGGGGGAAACTGAGGCCAGAGAGGGAGGACGCCCAGCCCAGGTCAAGGGCAGAGCCACCCTGGAACCCCAAGTTGCCGAGTCCCCGACCTCTTTCTCCTCCACTCTTCGGCCACCGGCTCCACTCCCTCCTCCTCCTCCCTGTCTCCGTGCCCTGAGCAGAGCTGCTGGATTCTTATCTCCATCTTTCTGTGTGTGTCCATCTCTGTGGTTCTAAGTGTCTCTCCTCGCTCTCTCCCTGGATCCCTCGGCATATCCCTCTCGCCCTCCCCGGGCCAACCTTTCGGGCTATCGCCGTGCCGTCAATGTGTCTTCTCTCTCCCTCTCTGTGCCTATGCGTCTCTCACTCTGTCTTCCTGTTGTGTTTCTATTTTCGCTCTGCCTCTTTCCCCCTCGATCCCCCAGTCCCCACCCCTCCCTTCTCTCCCCCTCTCGTGGCCACACTCCTCAGCCAGTTCCAGCTTTTTCTCCCACTCTCCCTCCTGCTCTCTTTCCTGAGACCCGCCTCTCCCACTCACATCCCCCCCACACGCTCACACACACACACTCACGCGCACAGCTGCCCACCCCACTCCCATCATCCATCAGCCCCAACGCCTTCCAATTAAGAGCCTTCTGGCTGCCCCCATCCCTGCCCCCCACAGGAAGGAGCAGGCACCAGGGCCAGGGTCTGCACCAGCCCTGCCCGGCTGGACTGGGAATAGGCACCTTCCAGAAGCTGGGAGGGGACCGGGACAAGACCCCCAGGGAGGGGCCGAAGGGCGTCAGAAAGGAAAGCGAGGCGCTCCTCCAGCCTGGACCCCAAGCACCGAGCGTGCGACCAGGTATTATGTTAATAAACTCGGCACATCTTGCCCTCACGCCAGCTGCTGAACACCCTCTCTTATTCTGGGGATCTCATTTATTCCTGATTAGCAAAATCACCTGTTTGTCAAATAGGGTCAGCTCGGTGAGACGTTAAATTGCACTGAAGCCGAGGGGGTGGGGTGGGGGCCGCCGCGGGCAGCCAGGACGGTAGTGGGAAGAAGGGGGAGGGGGGTGGAGGCGACTTAAGCTCCGACTTTGCTCTGGCCACAGGGCCGAGTCCCCAGCCCCGACTCCAAGAGCTGACCCATATCCACAGCCGGCTGGTGTGCGGGGATGGGATGGGGCTGGCAACGCAGACGTGGAGGACTATCAAATCTTCCAGTGCCGCCAGCCGGGGAGGGTGTCAACCAAAGTTGTGGGGAGAGGAGCAGGAATCGGGCAACCCACTTCCACCCTTTGGAGAACTGGCGTGGGAGAGAGTCCCGCACCAGTGGATTTTCATGCAACAAGGCAGTTGCATTTCTCCAGCAAGGAAAAGTGGTTTCTCATCGCAGTTAAGCACACGAGACCCAGAGTCAGGCAGAGGTGGGTTCAAATCCACCTTTGGCTCCTCTCTGGCTGTGCAAGCTCAGGAAGGTCACTTCACCTCTCTGAGCCTCTCTCTTGCAGCTGTAAGATGGGGCTGATGCCAGTACCTACCTCGTGAGGCTGTCCAGGCAATTATTCAGTGAGTCAGCACACAGACAACACTTAGCCCAATGCCTGGGTCAGAGAAGAAGATAAGACTCATCCTGTGAGCATATCGGCCTGGAGCCAGGTCGAGAAGGCAGCTGTAATATCACCACAGCTTCTGACTCCATTACTACCCTTCGCTTCCTCCTTGAAATCCCCTCTCCCTGGCTTTCAGGACCTCCCATAATCACCCTGTTCCATCCTAAAGTGCCAGCTCCTTGAGCTCAGGCTCCATGGCTTCTTGGCTCACCTCTAACCCACAGTATATGTTCAGAAACGGTTTGTTGACTGACTGATGGACCAGTTGCCTCCTAGTTCTCTGGGACTCCTTGGAAGCCATTTTCCTCCTATGCTGTAGCCCAGAGCTGTCCAGTAGAAACACAATGCAAGCCACAAATATGATTTTAAATGTTCTAATAGCCTCATTTTTTTAAAGCAAAAGGGAACAAGCGAAATTAAATGTATTCATCTAGTTTGTTTAACCCAACATGTCCAAAATACTATTTCAACATATAATAAATGTTTTAAATCACTGATAAAACATTTTACATTCTCTTTTCCACTCTAAGTCTCTGAAACCCAGTGTGTGTTTTACATTTATAGTGCATAGCAATTCAGATTGGCCACATTTCAACTGCTTAACAGTCACCTATGACTAGTGGCCACCATATTGAAGGGCTTAGTTCTAGAACTTGGCTAGTCAAGGCCAGCAGCACCCCTTGGGAGTTTCTTAGAAGTGCAGAGTCTCACAATTCACCCCACGCCTCCTGAATCAGAATCTGGGCTTTTAAAAAACTTAAAATTTTGAGATATGTGTAGATTCACATGCAGTTGTACAAGCAGTACAGAAAGATCCTGTGCACCCGTCACCCAGCTTCCCCCAATGGTAACGTCTTTCATAACCGTAGTAAAAATCACAGCCAGGAAATTGATCCACACACCTTGTTCAGATTTCACCCGTTTTACCTTCCCACTTTTCGTCTTCACTCATTCTCCTGCGTATTTAGTTCTGTGCAATTTTGTCACCACCATAGTCAAGACCCAGAACACCCATCACAAGGACCCCTTGTGCGACCGTGTTAAACCCACAGCCGCCTCCCCCCACCCCACCCCCACCCCCGGCTCCTTTCCAGCCAGATCCCCTGGCGATTCGTGCGCATGTTAACTTCGAAAATCAAACACGGAGAGGGTTATCGTCTCTTATATTTTCTTTCAATCCCTTGATTCCCTTGAGGGAGAAAGTCTTTGTGTGTAAACAATATTTCTTTAACACCTCTCTAACCCTTGCTAACCTGTGGGACCTTGAGCAAGTCACCGGGCCTCTTGGCATCTCGGGTTCCTCATTTGTGCAATGGGAACAAGAATCATATCCATCCGTGGCGCTGCTGTCGGGCATTAAATGAGGTGATGCGGTGTTTGCGTCTTAAGGGCTGAGCCAATGCAAAACCCTAGGCATCTGCCCCACCCCCCAGGCTTTCATTCTTAAACACAAGCTTCAGGCACTCTGTGCAATCAGTCGGGATGTCTGGAAACAGCCTTCACATTCAACCAGAGGAAAGGGTTAGACTCATGACAGCACATGCACGCCACGGAACATCTTGCGGTATTTAAAAATTCATGTTCTAGGTGTCTATTAACAATCAAAGAGGGATAGCCATGTCATTTTATTAGCTTTTAAAATGAAAGAGAAATGTGTTATGCGGTCCATGTAAAAATGCAAACAGCTCAGATATGCATCTATAATATACACTTATATTCCCCTATTCCCACTCCCGTTGCTCCAATCTCACAGGAAATCACGGACTACGAGTTTTGTGTGTATCTTTCTGGACAGATACAAAACACCCACATGTATGGGTGTGTGTGTGCGTGTGCGTGCGTGTGTGTGTGTGTGTGTGTGTGTGTGTGTGTGTATTTACACAGAGGGTGTCAGGCTCTATACACAGATCAGCAACTTGCTTTTCTCACTCCACCCTATACGTGCTAGGTTGTTAAATGAGAAAAGCAAGTTACATAATGGCATCATCAGTTTGATCCTAATTTTGTAAATATAGAAGATCTGGAACTCCATATGCAAAAAATAAACAAGTAACAAATCCTCATAACCGGTTGGGGGAGTGGGAGAGGGTGGGGAGAAAGAGTGAAGACCGACATTTGATAGCCAGTCCTATAAGGTACACAGCAGTCACCTTCCTGAGCCTCAGTTTCCACATCTGTAAAACTGGAGAGAATCAGTGGTTCCCAAGCAGGGCCAATTTCCCCTCTGGCCCCCAGGGGCACTTGGCAATCTCTGAAGACATTTTGGCTGTCACAGCTGGGGGGTGGTGCCACTGGCATCTAGTGAGTAGAAGCCAGGGATGCTGCTAAAATATCCTCCAAGGCACCGGACAGCCCCTCACAGCGACGAATTATTTGGACAAAAGTGTCAGTGTGCCAAGGACGAAAAACTTCGCTAGAGAACCGCTGCACACCTCCCAGGGCTACCGTGAGGCTGCAGGAGGCGCCGATAACAGGACGCTTTTGTTATCACCATCAGCATTAGTATTATCATTGCGACGGTTGTCTGCACGGGCAGCAGCGGTGAAGAGCCGACTGTTTTTTACACCTCAAAGCTGCTACCCATCATCCAAGCCCCAGCCCACAGAAGCCACTGAGCTGATTCTCCGTTCAGGTGAGCACACGACTGTCTCAACATTTGCTCCGGGGACCAAGCCGTAGGAGGACCCCTCCTTTCCCTGCTTGAGGCCAGAGGCAGCCGGGCACAAGGTGGACGCGCGGGCGGGCAGCCTGGCTGAGGCACCCGCAGGCCTGGCGTGAAGCCCCAGCTGGCGGCTGACCAGCTGGCCGAGCCCCTGAGTGGGGACCCAGCTGCCCAGCCCGGGCCCCGGCCCTCTCTCCCTTCTCCGGCTGCTCCCAGGGAGCAGGAATTAGCACGAAGGCGTCCTTTGCACCTCCGGAGCTCATTAGTTCCCCAGTCTCATTCTCCGCCGAAGCCGGCGTCCTGCTTGTGGCATCACGCTCTACTGCTGGGCCGGTGATTGTGGCCGCCGGCCTCCCCGCCATCCCACCCGGGGGCCACTCCTTCCCATCTGCCTCCCTGCTCGGAATCCTTCCCCTTTGTCTTCTCCCCTCCGCCACCGCCCGCCGTCCCGCTTGACTCCGCGGCCTCCTTGGTACCTCACCTGTCTGCTCTCCTTCCTCTCCCGGCAGCGGGCACCCGAGCTTCCCGCTCCCCACCGCTCCTGAATCGAACCCTGAGCCTCCGAAGATTCATAGCCATGGGACCTGAAAAACTGACCTCCATCGTGGCCATTCTATAGATGTGAAAACTGAGACCGGGAGAGGGTGAGACTCGCCGGAGGGGCAAAGAGTGAGCCAGAGGGTACTTCCCTGGCGGGCCGGTGGTTAAGACTCCGCGCTTCCAATGCAGGGGACGCGGGTTCAGTCCCTGGTCGGGGAACAGAGAGCCCACCCGCAGCAGGGCGCAACCAAAAAAAAAAAAAAAAAAGATTGAGTTGGAGAATCACCACGCGTTCGTTCGCTAAATATTTCGGAAGTCATCTTTGCAGGGTCAGTCACTGTGCTGTACCCCGAGAAGACGGCCGTGAGCAAGATAGCCGCTGGGGAAGAGGCATAGGAGCAGGAGGGCCTCCACCTGTGCGAAAGCGCAAGGCTTGCTTCTCAGCTGCCCGGGACTTCTAGCCCGCTCCCCCTCCCGGCCTACCTTGAGCCGCAGCCATAGTCCCTGCCCTTGTGGAGCTTTCTGTCTAGATCTGGGATGGGCGAACTTTCTGCAGGGCCAGGTAGTTGATATTTTCGGCTTTGCAGGCACGGTCTCTGTTGCAAGTCCTAGACTCTGCCATTGTGAGGGGAAGGATGTACACAAATGGGCATTGCTGTGTTCCAATAAAACTGTATTTACAGTGACAGACTGTGGGCTGAATTTGGCCTGAGGGCATTCATCGTCTGACTCCTGGTTTAGGGGGTTCCTGATTCTTACATTTCTCCTGGCCAGCAGCCCCACTGATTTCCTTTTGCTTAGTTACATGGGGTTGCATTTGGACAAAGGGAATGTCTACCTTTACGTTCCCCACCCAAGGGCTGGCTGGGGGGGCAAATGTTGACCAGAAGGTCCACCCCCCCAGAGGGCAGTGGATAGAAACTTAAAGAGTTGGGCATGCTTGGTCATGGCGGCCAGCCTGGGTGCCCCCAGCCCAAGTCTGCTAGTGAGTCCTGGTCATGTGTCCACATTCAGACCGTTACCTACGGACCGGTCTCCTGGCTCCGGGATGCACTTTTCCAGCCCTGCCGTGCAGCCTCCTGCAGTCTCGGGGCCCAGGGAGATGGCCTTAGGCTGGGAATTGAGCTGCAGGCTCCTTTTCCTGGCTGGAGTCTCTAAATCAATGCCTTGGTTTCCCCATTATTAACACTGGTGGTGGGGCGGGGGGGGCTGATTTTCCTCAAGACCGGGACCCAGGATAATCAGAAAGCACAGTGTACATGTGTGTATGCACCCATACACAGACCATTCCCGGAATTATTCATTCACTCCCAAAGGGAGGTGGGAAATCTCACCTCTCACATCCACATAGCGCTATCCTATGAACACAAGTCAGCTACACTGGGGTGGGGTAGGTAGTGCAATGGTTAAGGAGGTGAGCTCGGAAGCCCAGCTGCACCCCTTCGTAGCTGAGAGGCCCCAGGCAAATGGTTTCATTGGAGCCTCCATTTCTCCTCTGCAAGATAGGAACCGCTGTGGCTCCCACCTCCCAGGGTTGGAATGAGGCCAAGGTGTGATTGCATGGGAAGCCCTTAAGCACCACCTGGTAGGTAGCACACATGTCAATAACAATAGCCACTATTATCATATCATCATCACATCATTTGATCAAAATACTCCGGGTGGTCGGATGAGAAGAAATGTGTCATTATTCCCATTCTACAGATAAAGAGACTCGGGGGAAGTCATACACCCAGTGTAGTGGATGCTATGGTGTGCCAGCCGGGCCCCAGACTGACACTCACTCCCCAGCTGTTGGCAGTGGTGGCTTCTAAGGGTTCCCAGCTGCAAGCCCTCCCCAGGACCTGCCAGGGGCTGAAGGGAGACAACTCACTCAAGGTTCTGCTCCTTGCAGAGCAGCTCATATCCAATGACTTGTTGATGGGGGGGAGTACAAAGGCCAAGCCGCCTTTGCCTCTATTTGGGGCGCCTCCGAGAGGTCAGCCCAGCTCCGGAGCTCCCCTGAGATGGGCTGGGGCCACTGTTGCAACCACATTACAGGCCAACTTCTTCCTCTGCCCACCCTGCTTCCCTCCCTTCCTCACAGGTGCTGATCCCGAGAGCACTCCCCAGCAAAGCACCTGCACGCCCATCGCCACCCCAGGGTCTCTTTCCAGGGAACCTTTCCTGAGACACTTAGTTAGCAAGTGGTGGAGTCCAGACCAGACCTTGAGCCCTTCCTGCCTTTCCTTTGGAGAGACTAGAAATGTGAGCCAGCCGATGGCAAGGACGCCCATTTGTACTTTCCTTGTTGGCCGTGAGCTTCTGTAGCTGGACGGCAACACGAGGGTAATATTAGTGACACCAGCAACAGAGGCGTTTCACCACTTCCGGGCAAGCCTCGTGCCGGAGCCCCCAAACTTGGGCGTGCACCTGGATGACCTGCAGTGGGGATGGTTGCTGAAACAGAGTGCTGGACCCCATCCTTGGAGTTTAGGATTCAGTAGGTCTGGGGTGGGACTTGAGAATTTGCAGTTCTAAAGGTTTCCAGGTGATGCCGATGCTGCCAGTGGAGGAAAGACACTTTGAGAACCATGAGATGAGTGGATAAAGGCGTAAAGTCTAGATTCAAAGAGACCTGTAGTTAAATCCTGACACCACCCCTTGGGTGCTGTGTGATCTTGGACAAGTTACCTAACCTCTCTGAGCCTCCATTTTATTATGGGGGAAATGGATGTGAATGGAATCTACTCTGCAGAGTTAACTGGAAGATCCAAAAGATCTTGAACATAAAAACACCTTTCACAAGGCAGGTGTGCTCAGAACATGAAATCCGTAATCATTATGTCCCAGCACTATGCTAGGGCACTGCGTATGCCTAAGCTCACTGTTATTTTCATCAGTGGTAGCAGATGGCCCCCTGTCTTCAACTCCCAAGGCTGCCTTGTCCTGTCTGCCTGCCTCTCACCTTGCTGGCTGGTTCTCCCCATTTTTTTTTTTTTAATTTATTTTTTTTTTTTGTGGTACGCGGGCCTCCCTCTGCTGCGGCCTCTCCCGTTGCGGAGCGCAGGCTCCGGACGCGCAGGCTCAGCGGCCACGGCTCACGGGCCCAGCCGCTCCGCGGCACGTGGGATCTTCCCGGACCGGGGCGCGAACCCGGTTCCCCTGCATCGGCAGGCGGACGCGCAACCACTGCGCCACCGGGGAAGCCCTCTCCCCATTTTTGAGAGGTGCAAACTGAGGCGGTGCCTTGCCCAAGGTCAGAGGCTCAGCCAGGACTCAACCGTTCTCACCGTCTTTCATCCCTGTCCCCTCTCGAGACCCGGGCTGGGCTCCTCTGGCGTGAAGTCTTCCCAAACGAGGAGAGAATAAAGAGCTTTCTGTCCACAGCAGAAGAAAAACAAACCCCACTGCCTTCCATTCCTCACTAAGGAAATGATGGATTTCTGTTATTGTTGTTGTTGAAATCACTACCAGGGGAAATAGATCAAGGGACATTTTGCCGGTGAGAGAGCTAGCTGTGTCACCGAGGAGAAGAATACGCATCTCTGCCACACTTACTGCCTTCGCCTTGGCACGCTGCTTCTCCTTGCCACAAACCTCAGGATGGGGGCAGGCCTGGAGTCAGAGGGGCCAGCAGCTGGTGTTCCCGCATGAAGGAAAGCTGACGAGGCCATGGCTGGGGGCGAGGGGCGGTCTTCTGCCCTATCCACCCCTTTTCCTCTTCCGCATCCCCACTTCCCTCCCTCCTACATGTATTTATTGAGGGGGGTAAACCAGTTAAATATCTAATCTGATTTTTCCCCTTGTAGAGGTGGTGATGGGGAGGGAAAAGATGGTGGTCAGAGATGGGGAGGACACAGAAAATATTGTCTACAGGGGACAACTTCTCTGGAAATAACATTTGTGGTCTGTTTGAAAACCAACCACACATGCCACATATTCTGCGGCCATTTTGGTTTCAAATATTCTCTATTGCTGCCACCACAAGAGACACACAATCAGATGTCTATATAGAGTATCTGGAGCCTTCGGTCTAGCAGGGGAGATTAAATGGGCGCGCGCATGAGTACGTGCACGCGTGCTTCTGTGTGTGTGTGTTTCAGTGCCTTTATTCACTAGTTCTGCTCTAGTGTAGACAGATCTACAGTGTAGAAAGATCTGCTTTGCCTATCTGTCTTTTGGTAAACCTTCAATATTTCACCAAAATCTTGGGATGAGACCATGTGGATCTGACCTCTGTTAATATTCTCACCAGCTTCCCTTTCCTGTACCCTCGAGCCTCAAACCAAGAAGTGGAAAGAACAAGGGTTTTGCACTCTGTTTAAATGCCAGTCCACCGAATTACCCACTGTGTGACCTCGGGAAAGTTTTTTAAAACTCTGTGAGCCTCAGTGTTTCCATCCATAAAATTGGATCACTTGGTCTACCCCTAGGGGATTAAATGAGAGGATTAAAGGAGAATAATCATGTATATTAAATGCTCAAAAAATAATAATAATAAACATATAGAGAACTGTGCCAGGCATTGTTCTAGGTGTTTTCAGACGGGTTAACTCATTTAATCTTTGCAAGAACCTTATAGAGAAGGTATTACGATTATCTTCATTTTACAGGTGAGGAAACTGAGGTGCAGAAAAGTAAGGCAACTTGCCGAGATCGGGCAGCCAGAAGGATGCAGAGCCAGGATTCAAACCCAGGCAGCCCTGCTCCAGATCCAATGCTCTCAGACATTCCACGATTCTGTGCACTAGATACTCAACAAAAGTTGATTCACTCCCTCCCTCTCTTTTCTTTTTCCTCCTATTGCTCTCCAATCACTGCCTGCCTCCACCAAGGGACTGACCAAACCCCAGCCCTAAATCCAGATGTTCCTGAGACCCGAAGGTTTGACCTCACGCTGACCAACACCCAGATGCTTGACTGAGGCTATTTCTTCCCTGTTTCATCCCTCGAGTCATTTCTGGTCATTGATACGGGACTGGCATGTTCAGATTCACCCTCAAGGATCGCCGTGGTCCCCAAACCTCTGGGAATGATGGCCCTGAAAACATCATGGATCGAGGTTACACATAGCCTCTCCTGTTGTTCAAAGCATCTGGGAGAAGAGGTTCCAGGGTGTCTCCCTCATTCAAAACCTTTGCTTTGGGGAAACATTCCCTGCTCTGATGCTCCTCTACTTCCTCAGGCTCTCAGCAGAGAGCTTTGCTGGCTCAGCATCCCCCATAACACCCAGAGTGAAATGGCCTCATTGTTAAAGCTCAGCAATTTCTTCTCTGGGCAAAATCGTAATCCACAATAAATCCCCGAGGTCCCACCTCCAGCTCAACCTCGGGCCTCCACATTCCCCGCCCTGCACCTCTTGGAGGGTCGGATGTGCATGTGTTGGGTGTTTATCAATATCTACTACCCCGGGAAGAATGTGTGGGAACTCTGAACCACCTTTGAGGGGGGACTTGACCATGGAGAGCAGCTTGGCAGAAAAGGAGACGTGGGCAATAATCTGAGGGAGAAGGACACTCTTCGGGGGTAGGGACCAGTCCAGCCAGAGCCTGAGGATGTGAGTGGCGTGGCTAGATAGGTGTCCGGCGACCCTCGCAGGTCAGCCCAACGTGTTTGTACTTGACCTGATGGGCAGCAAGGAAATGTTGAAGGGTCTGAACAGATGTAAAGGACTTGGCTTCCTGATGGTGAAAGAGTGTGGCCCGTGCCTGCCTTAGTTTTGATATTGGCCAGGGTTCTTGGCCGCCCCCAATCAATAGAAATTGACTAGAGTCCAGACAGGAAATTCAGGCAAGGCTTTTTTTGGGCCAGGAAACAAGTAACCCTGTTTGCTCCCCAAGGGGGAGGCGAGCTGGTTCCTTATACGGGAGTCACATGGAAAATGCTATATACGCTATTCTCAATAGCCAAGACACAGTAAAGGCTCTGCTGTGTCCTGCAAGAAGGAAACTGATTTCACTTTGTTTTATCCAGGGGTGCCAAAAGTATCTGACATATTTATCCTCCAAGGTTCAAATCCAACCCAGCAAAACCGGGCCAAGCAGGTGACTGGAATCTCAACCCTTATGAGCTGGAGGAGGATCACACACAGCTCTGTCCAATCCAACTTTCTGCAGTGCTGGAAGTGCTCTTTATCTGGGCCATCCAGTATGGTAGCCACATGGAGCTCTTGGGCACTTAGAACATGGCTAGTGCAACAGAGGAACTACATTGTTTTAATTTTAATTAAATTAACTTTAAACAACCACACGCGGCTAGTTATTTCCCTTATTGGGCAGCATAGCTTTGCTACCTAATTTTTGCCCAATATCTGAGTTTTCTGTTGAGAATGGACCAACTGGGCCTGGCGATTGGCATGAATGAGCCCTCCATAAATCACCATCTCCCTCCATTTGGTGAGCACTTAACTGTATGCCAGCGCCACACCAACAGCTTGATTTAATCCTCCAACAACCCAGGCAGGTAGGTACTCTGGTTATTAAATCCATGTTCCAGATAACACACAGAAACATGGGAGTATTAAGTGACATGTTCAAGCTCCCACAGCTAAAAAGAGATGGACCCAGGATGTGGGGCGGGGGTCCGCCTGACTCTTAATCCCTGTAGGTGTTTTTATGCCCAGACTGGCTTCCAGAACAAGCCCAGAACCAGCCCCAAGGTCCAGCACCTCTCCTTCCTCCAAGGGGCACATCCAGGCTAAGGAGACATTTGTTGCCCCCATTAAATGGCAGCTGGCCGTGTGAGGAGCAATGGACTGGACCCTGAGGAGGATGGAGGTGAGGGGCTGCAGAAGTCAAGGGGGTCCCCGTGGGAAGCTCCCCCTCCCATCACCTCTGCCCGGCCTGACCCCGCCCCCAGCCTCACAAAGCAGCCCCGGAGGCCTCGCCCTCCCTGTCCCCTCCCCGCCCCAATGGCGGCTGGGGCGTGTTGTGCCCCCGCAAGCCAGGGTACGTGATCTCATACCTTTCATCCCTTGCCGAGTTCAGATAAATGGCCCCCCTCCTCTCCCTCTACAGCTGAAAGTCGTCAGGTCTAGCTAGGGTTTCTCCCACTTATGCAGCTCATGAATATTTAACAGCATCTGCCGTGGAGGCGATAAAGCCCTACCAATCCTTGACAAATATGGCCTAATCTTTTCAATTTCGGGGTGCAAATATGCCTTCTGAGTCCTGTTTGTCACCTAGATTAATGGCCCAGGGTCCCATAATCCTTTGGTGCTAATTCAAGTGGTGGCTGGTTGGCGTGTGCCTGCCAGGGGGTTGCTGGGATATACACACGCACGGACACACATACACGAAGGAGTGATTAGTCATGTGAGGATTACTTGTGGCATGTGTGTGAATGTGCCTCGTGTGTGTGGCTTGTGTGTCTATATATATGTACATATAGCCTATCGTCTTTGTGTATCACAACTGTTTACAGAGTATTTGGGTGTATGTATCCAAGTATTTGGGTGTATGTTTCCAGGGGGAGTTGTGTCTCTGCCTGAGTGTGTATTCTGTTTATAGGAGTGTGTCTGTGTGTGTGAGTATATGCAGGGGATACTGGATAGATGCCTGTGTATCTATGGGTGGGGAAATATTGCACATAAATCAGGTGAGCTTCTGATCTGATCTTTTTCCCCTTGTATGGGTGGTAATGGGGAGGGAATAGATGGTGGTCATAGGTGGGGAGGCCACAAGAAATTATTGTCTACAGGGGACAATATGTTTGTGGTCTGTTTGAAAGGCAACCACGCATGCCACATATTCTGGGGCCATTTTGGTTTCAAATGTTCTCTGTTGCTGCCCCCATAAAAGACACACAATCAGATGTCTATATAGAGTATCGAGCTCACAGTCTAGCAGAAGAGATTAAATGGGTGTGTGTGTGTGTGTGTGTGTGTGTGTGTGTGTTTCAGTGCCTTTATACACTAGTTCTGCTGTAGTGTAGACAGAAATCCACAGTGGATTATCTCCTTTGCTCTCTCCCATTTCTCTCTCTCTCTCTGTCTCTGTCTGTCTGTCTGTCTCTCTCTGACAACCTTCAACATTTCAGCAAAAGGTTGAGCTGAGTCCATATGGATCTGGCCTCTGTTGATATTCTCATCATCTCAGTTTGCTTCCCTTCCAGGCCTCTTCTCAGCCCAGCAGGAGCTGGGGAAGGGAGAGGTGACCCAGTTGAGCCACCAGGAAAGACCCAAATCCATCCTTTTCCCCTCTCCTCCCATCATTAGCAACTGCACTGCTCACCTGGGAGGAAACTGAGGCAGGGTAGTAGCAGCATGGCAGGTGGAGAGGGGCAGCGTAGACCAGGATGGGGCTGGGAAGGAGGGAGTGAAATGCAAGGAGCAAAGAGCTTGGACCCAAACTGGGGACCAGTGCAGGATGTCCATCCTCACAGCGTGAAATGATGCCATCAGGTCAATAAACCTGTGTTCAAACGTCAGACAAAACGCCCCCATCCCAAGGAAGAAGCAGGTGCCTTCCATTCATTCCCTGAACAAATATTTCTCTAACACCAACTAGGTGTGCGTCTGTGCGCAACGCAGGTGGATATCCATGGTGTTTGGACCTGGCTGTGTTCTGCGCTGAGGACACTGACCTAGAGAATAGGGTCCATCGCCCTTGAATGGGGAAGAGAGCCTGGTACCCTGAGACCTGAAATACAGCGTGCTAAGCTGTGGCGAGAAAAGTGGGGAATAAGATGGGAGCTCCCAGCCTTTAGCAGCAATGGCAAGACTGAGTATATATTTTTGCAAAAGAAGAGAGCTTCGTGGACAAAGCTCTCTTTATCAACCCCACCAAAACGTACCCCAGAAGGAACGAGACATAGGAAGTATGTTCAGTGGTCAGCAGTGTTGGGGCTGGAGTCAGATGGGGCCACTTTGTTGTTGTTTTTTACCATCTTTATTGGAGTATAATTGCTTTACAGTGGTGTGTTAGTTTCTGCTTTATAACAGAGTGAATCAGGTATACGTATACATATGTCCCCATATCTCCTCCCTCTTGCGTCTCCCTCCCATCCTCCCTATCCCACCCCTCTAGGTGGTCACAAAGCACCGAGCTGATCTCCCTGTGCTATGCGCTGCTTCCCACTAGCTATCACCCTCCCCCCTCCCCGTGTCCTCAAGTCCATTCTCTACGTCTGCGTCTTTATTGCTGTCCTGGATGGGGCCACTTTGAATCCTTTGCTCAGACACTCATAAGTTATGTGACCTTGAGCAAGTCATTGCTCTTTCTACGGATAAGTTTCCTCAGATGTAAACGGGGTTAATAAGCAGCACTGTTACTCTCTGGGGCATGTGGTGAGGATTACGCATCTGGCACGTGGTATGTGCTCATGAAAATGAGCTGTTGTTGTTGTTACTATTATCATCTGCAGGCCTTGCTGTTGACGATCCCACCCCAACTTCACTCTCTCCTCCCTCGACGCTAGAAAAACTCCAAGAGTCAGTGCTGGCTTAAGGGGCTCGAGCCACAAACCTCCTTCCTGTGTCCTAGCCAGTAGGGAAGATAAACTATTTCAATACCCTTCTCCCATTTGTAAGGAAAATTTGAACTAGAAAAGTCCCCAAGCCTTTCCAGCCACCAGCATCTCCACCCTCTGGAGACTTGTATGTGTGGTGGCCCCTGTTGGAGTACATGTATATCCATTAACACTTTTCCAGGACAGTGAATTCCTGATCTGAACCCTCAGCACATAGTAGGTGCTCAGAAACTATAGGTTTGGTTGATTTGTAGGGGACTTTACACTTTCCCAAACCCTTTCCTGCCTGTTTCCCCATTTGGTCATCACCAAAACTCAACGGGGGCAGAGAACAAGGAGAGAAGGCCTTACGGAGCTGATGAGGAAAGTCAGTTAGGATCACAAAACAAGTGAATGACCAAGCCAGGCCCGGGGTCTGGATTTGCCAAATCCCAGGCCACTGGCCGAAGGACATAAACAGATGATCCCAGAGAAGAATAAACAAATGACCTGGCATGTGGTCTGTGGGCAATGGTTTCTCAATCTTGGGACATCTGGGGCCAGCTAATTTTTTGTTGGGAAGGCTAGCCTGTGGATTGTAGGATGTCGAACAGCATCTCTGGGCTCTACCCACTAGCTTCCAGTATCCTCCTCATTTTGGAGACAACCAAAAATGTCTCCAGACCTTGTCAACCATCCCCTGGATCCAAAATTGTCCCCGACTGAGAACCACTGCGCAGCCTTACTAATCATCAAAGAAGGGCAAATTAAAACTTTGAAATGTCATTTACAACCCCTACACTACTTTTCAAAACCTCAGCAGCCAACGCTTGCAATGTTTCTGGTAAATGGTGCAAGCATCCCAAGATGGTTCAAATAAAAAGATTTTAATGAAAGGGATGCTTATGAAGATGTAAGGAGAACGGAGAGAACCCACCAGAAAGGTTGAGGGACCCAGAGGCTAGCAACAGTGGGGAGCTGTCCCCCAGCCCTAGTGCTGAAGGGGGAGGAAACAGTGCTAGGAAAGCACAGTGAGGGTTTGAGGAGGGACCATAGTAGCTGTAGTCTGGAGGAACAACAACGGTCCAAGACAGTGTAGAAGCCGGGAGGGAGCCAGGAAGAAATACCCCAACCTTTCTCTCCCACTTCCAGTCTTCTGCTGGAGCCTTCCACTGGCCGAGCCCTATGTAAGCCCAAAAAACAAGAGAGCCCAGGAAGTATATTCACCTTCATAGGGCACGGAGCAGGGCAGAGGAAGGTGGAGAATGAATGGGTCAACAGGGAATAACCGGCACCCTGCTCAATGCATTAAACCCTTCCTTGCAAATTTATTCTAAGAGGAACAATTCCTTGGAAGCCAAAAGATGGATGTACGAAGATGTTCATGCAGTGTTATCTATAATTCTCCAAATGTGCTCCTAATCCAGTGTTCTTCCTACTACAAAATACCCTCCTGGGACATCCCTGCTCCAGAAAGAGGCTCCATCACTTGTCCCACTGGCTCCTAGGATTTCTGAGACCTGGAAGGGGAGTGGAGAGTTATTTAATTTTTTTTTAACATCTTTACTGGAGTATAATTGCTTTACAATGGTGTGTTAGTTTCTGCTTTATAACAAAGTGAATCAGCTATACATATACACATA
>NC_041232.1:11935987-11940903 GCF_002837175.3 Physeter macrocephalus | reverse complement strand
CTGGGTCGTATGGTAGTTCTATTTGTAGTTTTTTTTTTTTTTTTTTTGCGGTACGCAGGCCTCTCACCGCTGTGGCCCCTCCCCCCGCAGAGCACAGGCTCCGGACGCGCAGACCCAGCGGCCATGGCTCACGGGCCCAGCCACTCCGCGGCATGTGGGATCCTCCCGGACCGGGGCACGAACCCGCGCCCCCTGCATCAGCAGGCGGACTCCCAACCACTGCGCCACCAGGGAAGCCCTATTTGTAGTTTTTTAAGGAACCTCCATACTGTTCTCCATAGAGTTATTTAATTTTTATTCCAAAGCTTTGCATCTGGGATGTTTTCCCAAGACTGCTGCATGGAGATGAAGGCCATTTGTGCTTTCAGAGGCTGGGAAACTTTCCGAGGAATAATTGCCTGACCACAAGGGGCGTACCACTTACAATAACTAAGCGGGTTCTTCATGCCCACGTCGCATGCACTGTCTCTCTGTGCCTCATCCTGGCCTTGGGAGGCTTGTTATTATGCCTGCCTTGCGGATGAGGGAGTGAGGCTCAGAGAGGTGAAGTCACAGCCCAAGGACACACAAGGATCCCAGTCCTGGAGGGGCATCTGCTGGGAGCCTCCTGTTCCCCCACCTCACACGAGCACTTCCCTCCCACCACCGCCTTGATCTAGCACTTGCAGGGGGCCATCTAGTAGAGGTGGGACCAGCGGTGATCGAGAAAACAAAAAAATTAAGGAGCTGGTGGCTCTCGGCCTCCTGCCTCTCAGCCCCTCCCAGCCCCTCCCTCAAGCTCCCTCCTGCCTGTCTTCCCTTATGGAATTCTCCCCTGACAGACTTTAAGTTCCCTTGCATCCTTCCTGGTCTTCTTTCTCCCCTGTCCCGTCTTCACCCCTGCTCCGCTCTCCTGGTCCTCTTTGGGGCACTGGGGCACCTCTACCTTCTCTCTCCCCCCTTCCTCCATCATCGCACACCTCTGCCCCCGTTCCTCATTTCTTTCTCACCTCCTTTCTTCATCAGCCTCTCTCTCGCTGGGGCCCTGTCTTCCTTCTCTCTCCTCTTTTCTCCCCTTTTCCTCTCTGCCATCCTCCTCCTTCCTCTCCGCCCCCACCCCATCCATCTTCCCCTCTTCCTCTCCCCGCCAACCCCTGCCTCCTTTGCTTCCTGACAGAGAGCGGTTGGAGAAAGATGGATGGAAATGACACGCTGGCTCTGGCGTGACTGCCACCCGGTGATGCATTGGGAGCCGTCGCCGGCTTTCTGCGGGAGTCATACAGATGAGACGGTGACCCCTTGCCGCGCGGGGTCAAGGACACAAGAAGGACAGAGGGCTGGAGCCTGAGGAGGGAAGCTGGGCCAGCGGGAGCCGGTGGGCTCTCTCCTCTCTCTCTGGGCCTCCTCTTCCCAGGCCCCAGAAGGGCACAAAGGGCCCAGTGGGTCCCCTCTGTGGTCTGTGTCCCTAGGATGAGTACAGCAGTGTAGAGGGAAAGCCAGGGGCACGTGCACTAGGCACAACCTTAGGTAAGGAATCAAAACTTTCTGTGCCTCAGTTTCTTCATTTGTGAGATGGGAACCATAGCCACCCACCTCACCGGGTTGTTGGAAGGATTAGATGAGTTAATCCACGTGCAGAACTTAGCCCTGCATACCTGGTACTAGGTGAGCACCCAGCATGTGTAGTTATGAACCGTATCACTGCGACTGAACGTTGTCTGCAGACAGACAGCACGTGGCTGTACGTTACATAAGAAGCACACAGCCCAGCGCCCAGGACAGGGGATAGTGAGCGCTCCCGTGGCCTGTGGGCTTGCACATGCCAGGCCGTGTTCTACGTCCCCGCTGAGTACAGCCCAGGCAACCCCTTCAATGACCCTATGACATGGGTGCTCTCATTCCCATTATACAGAGAAGGCAACTGAGGCCCAGAGTAGTTCATTATGTTACGTGCTAATGAGACGACTCCTCCACAGGGGGTATTTTAAGGCATAAAATGGGACAATTCTCTTCCCCAGTCATCTGCTGACACCAGCTTTGCGTGCAAAATCTGTGCCCCGAGATAGACACTTCCATGAGTCACCTGTGGAATCTGGATAAAAAACATTCGTCCAATGTCTGGGGTCTGGGCTGCTTTGGTTTCCTGGGCATCCTGTCTCATGACGTAGCCAAGCCCCCTGGCACCTGGCAAAGGGCTTGATCTAAAGAACTCAATCTATTGCCTGCCAGATACTCCTGTAAAGGGACCTGGGTAGACACAACTCGAGATTTCTTGGGGCGAACAGAGTGAGGAGAAAGAACCCAGCCAACGACATAGCCCAATCTCTGGGCCCCAAACTGTCTTCCTGGAAAAAGTAGCTGATGGCCTCTCAGAGTAGATCCCACCACAAAATAAGCATGCACAGGAACTCTGCCTGTGGACAAGACCCGATCTGAACTCTCAGAAAGTAATCAGGGTGTGGGATAACAGGGGAATGTTTTTCTTTTGCCTTTTGCCTGCTGTCCCAGTTAATGTGCTGCTTGTGAAATTAGAGACCATTTGGAGTAAAGGGGAAAACCTT
Organism: Physeter macrocephalus; assembly: GCF_002837175.3. Classification (NCBI taxonomy): domain Eukaryota; kingdom Metazoa; phylum Chordata; class Mammalia; order Artiodactyla; family Physeteridae; genus Physeter; species Physeter macrocephalus. Next base: position 11,938,363 of record NC_041232.1, on the reverse strand, counting down.
GGGTTTTGACGTCAGACAGACTGCCTTTTACTAGCCATGGGACTTGCTCAGTCACTGAAATCTCTGAGCCTCAGTTTCTTCATCTGCAAAATGGGGATAATAATACTACCTACCTGGTGAGGTGTGTGAGAATTTAATTCACTCATTCATTCATTCGTTCATTCATTCAGCAAATATTTACTGAGCATCTATCTACTATGTGCCAGGCACTGTTCTAGGCACTGGGGATACAGCAATGAACAAATTGTCAGAAATCCCTTCCCTTCTGGAGCTAACAAGCTAACGGGAGAAGACAGACAAGAACGCGCACACACGCACGTGCATACACACACACACACACACACACACACACACACACAGACTGCCAGTTCATGTGGCTCCTTCCCCCACCTCTGGCCCAGACTTTCCTAAGCCACCCAGAAAGAGTCAGCTAAGTTCCCAAAGGTTCCCAGGGAGGAGGAAGCCCACCCCCCTACATGACCCCCTCACTCACCCTCCACTCTCCTCGGGTGCTCATCCCTCCTTATTAAGCACCTAGTGTATGCCGGGCACAGCACTACGTGAAAAACTTCATGAGGGTAGGACGGCTCCTGCACACACACAGACTGCCAGTTCATGTGGCTCCTTCCCCCACCTCTGGCCCAGACTTTCCTAAGCCACCCAGAAAGAGTCAGCTAAGTTCCCAAAGGTTCCCAGGGAGGAGGAAGCCCACCCCCCTACATGACCCCCTCACTCACCCTCCACTCTCCTCGGGTGCTCATCCCTCCTTATTAAGCACCTAGTGTATGCCGGGCACAGCACTACGTGAAAAACTTCATGAGGGTAGGACGGCTCCTGCTCTCTGGGAGGCTGCCTGCTCATTTCACTGCCCTGCCTCCTCTTGAATTGAACGCATTTCCTTTCTCCTTTCTCCTTCCCATCTCTCGAGACCTAAAACTGGCCTCTTCCAAAAATCCCTGAGACCACCTCTTCTAAGCTCCTGTACCTTTAAGAATCAGACAAGGTGACGCTCATCTTTTTGAGGTCTCCTCTGAAGTGCTCTTATTTGCTACTATCAATATTATCTTTGCATCCAGACTGTAGGTTTGTGGGCGGTTGTGGCTGCCCTATATCCACACTTTTGTCTTTGGACTTCGCACTTTCTCTTTCTAAGAAGGAGTCTCTATCTTTGTCCCTTGATCCTGGGTTCAGCCACATGACTCGTGATGGCTAACACAATGCAGCCGAAGTGATGATACACCAGGTCTACGCATGAACCTGAAGTAGACTTAAGTAGACTTGCATGTTTCCACATGCTTTCTTGTAAGCCAGTCATCACCATGAGGAGGACATGCCCACCGGTCCAAGGAAGCAGTTGAGAGACCTGTGGGCATGGCTGCTCTAGCTAAGGTGCCCCAGCCAAACCCAACCTAGTGCTGACCCTTTAAGTCAACCAACCCTCAGCAACATGAGCAGGCCCAGCTGGGATGAGCTAAACTCAGCCAACCCTCAGGGAAGTGAAATATAAGAAGTGACTGTTGTGAAGCCATTGCACTTTAGGGGACTTTGTTATGCAGCATCAGCTGACTGATACAGTGGTCCAGGAAAGGAGATGGGCTTTGGAGTCCTCAGACTCTAATTGAAGCCCTGCCACAGACTCACTCTGTGAACTTATGCAAATTACTTAACCTCTGTGGGCCTCATTGTCCTCATCTGTAAATTAGGCATAAGAATACCTGCCTCACAGGGTTGTCATGACAACCGCATGGAGAGTAAATCTCCTAGATCTAAGTAGGTACCACTGGATGGTGGCTGCTATTATTATTATCATCAGAGTTATTTGTAAGGCCTAGGATGGGATTTGCTTTTCTCTCCAGATGACAAGGAGCTTTGCTTCTCCATGTTCAGTAAATATTCATTAGTCAGTTCAGAAAAGTTGCCCTTGTGCTAGGATCTGTGACATGATGGGAAAGCGGTTGGATCAAGTTAGAAACCTGGGTTTGAATCCCAGCTCTGCCACTTCACAACTAGCCTCTTCTAAAAATCCTGCCATGTGATCCAGGCAAGGGACTTAACTTCTAAGAGCCTCAAATTCTCCATCTGTGAAATGGGAATGATTGGACCCACTGGGTTCCCTGGTGTCCCCTTGATGACCCTGTAATGGACAGATTGCCTGGCATGGCCCACCGCCAGCTAGATCTTCCCCTCCTTCTCCAGGAGCAGCAAGAGGCTTCAGGGCGGAATCCCTTTAGATACCACCGCCCCCAGTTTTGGAGAGCTGCTTCCTCTCCTCGCTGGGCTCTGGAATCAGACTACCTGATTTAAACCACAGCTCCTCCCTGTGCATCGTTTTTTTTTTTTTTTTTTTTTTTTTTGCGGTACGCGGGCCCCTCCCTG
>NC_041232.1:11899006-11935826 GCF_002837175.3 Physeter macrocephalus | reverse complement strand
TCCGCGGCACGCGGGATCTTCCCGGACCGGGGCACGAACCCGTGTCCCCTGCATCGGCAGGCGGACTCTCAACCACTGCGCCACCAGGGAAGCCCTCCCTGTGCATCCTTGAGCAACCAATTTTGAACACCCCTAAGACTCAGTTTTGCTCTCTGTATAATGGAGACTATAAAATAAATCTGTAAGGTTTGTTTGGTGTGCCAAACCCAAAAAGCACGCTGAATAAGGATGGGCCGGGGGAGATCGAGAAGGAGGGAGGGAGGGATGGAGAGCAGGAGAAGAAGTAAAGCATAGGAGGGAGGGAGGAAGGAAGATTACACACCTCAGGGCCCCCCAGGATGCTTGTCCTCAAATTTCTGCTCTTTGGATGACAGACTCCTCCTCATCATTCAGCTCTCAGCCCCATGTCATCTCCTCAGAGGGGCTGTCCTTTAGTCCCCTGATCTCAAGTAGCCCCTCAGACATTCTTTCCCATCTTCTGCTTTATATCCTTCAGAGAAACCATAACAATCAAAAAACTGACTTGTTCATTCATTTCATTGTTTACTGTCTCCCCCACAAGACTCGATGCCCCGCGAGGATAGGGACAGTGTCTGTCTTGCTCCCAGCGGTACCCACTGCACCTAGCCCAGCACATGGCACACAGTAAGGGCTCAGTAAACATCTGTTGAGTGAATAATAAAAAGAACACACAGAGGCTGAGATGCCTGAGCCGCAGGTATCCGCTCACAGGCCCGTCGATCCCGGGCTTCTTTCCCATGTGCCTCCTTCCTAAGGCAGCACTGCCAAGCCCAGCTGCCTCTCGGAAGGGTCTCCGGCTGTCTTGTTTCCTAATCAGTCACCTCATCTCCCCTCCACACCGGTGTCACACTTGTTAGAAAAGCCAGGGGCCCCCACAGCCGTGTTTACCGCCGATTTGAAATTATCTATCACTCAGGCTGAACTCCTTTGCCCGCCCATCAATCTTATCACCTGTGGAAGGAGCTGGCCTGGGGGTGGGGGCACTCTCCCCACTCTCTTTGTCTCCTGCAGGCATCAATTTTCCTCACTCCTGGCTCGCAAACCCCTCCTGGATTGAGCTGCCTGCCCCCTTCCTCTGCATTGATGGATGTTTCTGGACGGATGGGCCCCCCCCCGGCCCTCCGCCTTCCTTGCATCCCCATAGCAGTGGCCCCCACCCCAGCTGGACCCAACCTGAGGGCAGGGTCCCCAGAGCATCCCCCTGGAGATCAGGGATAGAGTGTGTCTGGTTTCAGGCTCAGGGAACCTCCCTGCAGGCAATCTCTCCCACTCCCTGCCTCCTGGGAGCAGTGGTTCTGGAATTCCTGTCTGCAGGAGAAGCCCCCGCCCCCCAAAAAGGAGGGAAGCTACACTTCCTGGGTGCCTACTGTGTTCCAAACACTTCAAATGCATTATCTGATTTCATTTTCACCACAGCCTTGTGAAGCAGGAGCTGTTATAATTACTTCCATTTTATAGCTGAGAGCACTGAGGCTCAGAGGTAAACCGACATGCCTAAAGTAACCCAGCAAGAAGGTGGCGAGTAGGGCTCTGAATAAAGGTCTCGCTGACTCCCAGATCCACGTTGTCACCACCATCTCAACAGGAAGTTCTCTGTCTTAAAACCTCAAACCTTCTGGCTGCATTCATATGCCCATTTCCCTTAGTTCTGAGTCAGAAAAGAATTTTTTTTTTTTAATCAGTAAAGACCAGCAGTTCCCAACCAGGGGCAATGTTGACCCTCCCAGGGGACATTTGACAATGTCAGGAGACATTTTTGGTTGCCAGTACTGGAGAGGGATGCTACTGGCGTCCGGTGTGCAGAGGCTAGGGATGCTGCTCCTACGACAAGGAATTATCCAACCTGAAACGTCGATAGTGCCAAAGTTGAGAAACTCTGCTCGACCAGCCTTGCCGATGACCTCTGTGATGATGGAAACGCTCTAGATCTGTGCTGTCCAAAAGGGCGGCCACTGAGCCCTCTAAGTGTCTAGGGCAACTAAGGAACCGGACTTTAAATTGTGTTTAATTTTAATGAATGTAAAAGTAAACAGCCACAGGTGGCTAGAGGCTTTACACCATTTTTTGCTAGATTGATCCTTTCTATCCTTAAAAATGCTTCTCAAGAACTGGATTGAGAAATGAAGGAAAAGAGAACACAGAACATGAGCCCCTTGAGAGCACAGATATGTCTGCCAGTGACTTGTCACTCCTGAGAAAGAAAGAGCGAGACAGAGAGAAAGGCAAGGAAGAAAGGACGGACAAAGGCGATGACATTAACCTACAGACACACAATGGCACCTAGACGTCCAACCTTGCAAAAGTGCTTAGCTGTTCTGAGCCTCAGTGTGCCAGTCTGTAAAATGGGATAACTGTACCTAACTCATGGCTGTTCTGTGGTATACGGGTTGAACTTACAATAACAGTCCCTAGAATCTGTCATCTCATCGCATTGTCACCACAACCCTCTGAAGCAGAGGGATCAGGGATTAGCCAGTCCAACGACGGCTGAGGCAACTGAGAGCCACAGACGTGCAGCGGCTCGTCAAAGGGCACACAGCCCATGGGCTCTACTACATACAAGCTGTGTGACCTGGCCCGTCCCTGAGCCTCTCTGAGACCTCAATTTGCTTACCTGTAAATTGGGGATCATCAAAATGTCTACCTTGTGATAATTAAATGAAATAATACAACACAGGCAAAATGCCTGTCAGGGTGTAAGCACTCAAAATTAGCCACTTTTATTTTACTTAACAAGCACCTGTGTGGCACCTATTCTGCGCCAGGCACTTTTCAAAGTGCTCTACTCATTTTCCACACACTAACTCATCCGATCCCATAACAGCCCTATGAGATAGTACATCAGTCAGGATCTGACTAGGAAAACAGACACCACTTTAAGTATAAACCCAGAGGGAAGTTAAGGCGAGAAATTGATTACCAGCCAGTACTTGCCTTCACTTAGGCTGGAGGAACAGAGGGAATGAAGTGATGTTTCCAGAGCCCAGCGGCCAAGAGGCTCCTGACAGAAGCTGGACCCACAGCTGGGGGCCCAACAGGAAAGGCATCTGCTAGCAGAGAAGCTCCCAAGGCAGGGAGAGAGAGGGAGAAATAACCTGGCTTCTGCCGTCCCCTCTACTCCCATTGGCTGAACCCAGCTGACACAGAAGAGCCTGGGCTGGGCTGCCCGTGGGAATAATATGGAAGGGGGTGGCCAAGGAGATCAGGGATGGGATCTGAAGCCCAAGGCTGGCACGGTAGGAACTATTCTTGACCCCAGTACACAAAAGAGGACACTGAGATGCAGGAAGATTAAACAGCTTGCCTGAGGTCACACAGGCTCCCCTTAACCCAGTTCCAATCTGTGCCCATAACCCCTACGCTATGGCACCTCCCATACGATGGTTCAAGCGTCGTTTAGGGTTTTTTTTGTTTGTTTTATTTCTTATTATTATTTATTTTGGGGGGGGCTGCGTTGGGTATTCGTTGCCTGGCACGGGCTTTCTCTAGTTGCAGTGAGCAGGGGCTACTCTTCTTTGCAGCGCACGGGCTTCTCATTGCGGTGGCTTCTCTTGTTGTGAAGCACGAACTCCAGGCACGCGGGCTTCAGTAGTTGTGGCTCGCGGGCTCTAGAGCGAAGGCTCAGTAGTTGTGGCGCACGGGCTTAGTTGCTCCGCGGCATGTGGGATCTTCCCGGACCAGGGGTCGAACCCGTGTCCCCTGCATTGGCAGGCGGATTCTTAACCACTGCGCCACCAGGCAAGTCCCTAGGGTTTGTTTTTTTTTTAATGTGGTATATTGTACAGCTATACAATATTATATAAGTTCCAGGTGTACAACATAGTGGTTCACAATTTTTTAATACTTGTGCAATTTATGATATGTGAATTAGAGCTCAATTTTTAAAAGATTCTTTCTCTTTTTAATTTTTTTAGATCCTTTCTCTTTTTACATTTTTAAAGTTTTGGGACTCCCCTGGCAGTCCAGTGGTTGAGACTCTGCACTTCCGTTGCAGGGGGCGCGGGTTCCCTCCCTGGGCGAGGAGCTCAGATCCCACAGCCCGGGTGATGCGGCCAAAAAAAACAACATTTTTACGATTTTTACTTTTTTATTGAAGTGTAGTTGCTGTACAATATTATATAAGTTACGGACGTAAACATAGTGATTCACAATGTTTAAAGGTTATGCTCCTTTTATCGTTACTATAAAATATTGGCTATATTCCCTGTACTGTACAATATATCCCTGTAGCCTATTTATTTTCTACAGAGTAGTTTGTGCCTCTTCTTCCTCTACCGTTATCTTGTCCCTCCCCCCAGCCTTCTCCCCACTGGGAACCACTGGTTTGTGGGTTTTTTTAAAGGTGCCATTGGTATGACGCCAAAGTGACAAGACCCTGACTTCTGAGTGACAGGGTGGGATGCCCAGCTAGGCAGAGAAAACAGGCGCCGGGCCTGAAGGCAGGCGGAGGGGCTGGGCTTTGACCTGGAGGAGGGCGGCCCTGGAGGGACCCGGAGAGGAGACAGACACCTTCTCCAGACGGAACCGCATTAGCAGCGATTTCCTGAGGTGATGGGAACGGGAGTGGCCTGCACGAATGTTGCCCATTTGTAATCGCAAAGCAAGCATTTTTCCACCCCTTAATGGGGGACCCAACCAATCCGTGAGGCACCCTATTTCTCTTTGTCTTTCCCCTGCCAAGTCAGCAGGCTGACTGATCTCCCTCCGGTGATTAATTTTCCCCTTGACACCCTGGGGAATGAGACATTTGTCCCAAGGGTAGAGAGACAAAGAGGCCGGGCTCAAGTGCAGGCAGGCGGCAGAGCATCACGGGCCTGGCCCACCGTCCCGGGCGCCCGGCTCCTGGGAAGCCTGGGAGGAGGGCAGGCCGGCTGGAGAGCAGGGTCTACAGGGTTAGGGGGCCGCGGGGAAAGGTTGCCCAGCCTAGGGGTTAGCAAAAGGGAAGAGCCAAGGCAGAATGGAAGGCCCGGGAGAGCAGATCAGTGGCCGCACCAAACCCACTGGGGGAGGAAATGGGATTCTCACTGGACCCAACTCAGACGAGGAGATAACAGCGCCACTGGCTATTCTACTTCCTGAATTGCTAAGTCTCTGGATCAAACCAGTTAGAAAAACAGGCTAGGTGTGGTCATGGGGCAGGGAATATGTAGAACATATATTATCTCTGGGTGTCACCTCTTCCTCTTTTGGAGCCCTAGTGGCGGCAGGCACAGTCCTTAAGAGCCAGACTCCCTGGGCGCAAGCCCTGCCTTGGCCATTTGCTAGCTATGAGATTTGAAGCAAGTTGCTTAACCTCTCTGAGCCTCAGTTTCCTCATCTGAGAAATGGGCTAATAATTTTACTTACCTCCTAGGGTTGTTGAGAAGTCCTTGGTCCTAAGGTCCATCTAAAACCTTAGAAACATATCCAGCACATAGTGGGTGCTATATAAGTGTGAACCATTTACTCGTTATCTTCGTGAGGTCTTTACTCTTTACCTTATGATATAGTGAGAATCCTTTCCAAATGCCCCAAGCATGACTCTTGTCAGACATGAGTAGCACTCTTAACATCATTTACTTCGTATGTTTATTTAAATTTATTCAGTTTTTACCTAAATTTATTTTAGAAGAAAACTGTTTATCCTGACCTTAAGTGGGAAACCGCTTGAATGTCATAATCAGAAGCTAACTGGATAAATAAATACCGCAAGAAGGAAACATTATTATTAAATTCTAGCTAGCTCCTGCTACCTGCTGAAGGATCCGTGTCTGGGTCAACTCTCTCTTGTTAAAAATGGAGATTAGCTCGTGCTGGGCGGTGTTACAGACAAAGCAGTACCTAGCTGAGACTTCCGCCTTGATGGAATTGAAAGGATGGAAAAGGGAATCACTTTCTCACCATGAGATTCAGCGTCAGATAGTGTCCCGCGCACACGGCAGTAAAAACCCTCTCCTGGAGCCCCAGGGGTCACATCGCACCCTGTGGACCGTGCCATTCTGGGGATGTTCCAGCTCTGACCTCTGGTCAGTTGGTACCTCTGGGTCTTGGGATGACTGAGACTAGCTTGCTGCTGCGGCTGAGAAGCAATGGTTTTCCCAAACAGGTTGGTGGGGTCTGAATATTCGACCAAGGACTAACTAGGGTGAGAGTTAGGCAGAACCCCACTTCCTGTAGGCTTCCATCTTGGTTTTTTAAAATCAAACAAAAACCACGGATGTGGTGTTTCCTGCTGGCCTTTTCTACCCATTGAACCAGCGGCCACTGAAATCCAGAACCCTGCACATCACCTTTAACCAGTTCGTGTTGAAAGAAGAAGGTGCTTTGGGGGCCACTGACTGGTTAAGGCTCCAAGGGGATCGCGAGGAGGACATGAGAGTTGGTAACTTGTTGCTCCAGGATTTATGGGAGAGAAGGGGAGCCATGAGGCAGGAGGGTAAATGGAGCGGGATCCAGCACTGATTTCTATGTTCTCTTTCTTACCTCCGTCATCTCCCCACTCCTCCATCCAAGCACCTTGGAGGGGAATCCGGCCATTTACCACTGGATTCCCTCAGGAAATCTACTTGAGGTCGGTAAGGTTCAACAGGGCCTGTGAAACTCTCATAGGAAATCCAGTAACAAATCTTTATTGAGCACCTACTATGCGCCTTGTTGAACTCACCTTTGAGCTCTCCCTCTGAGCCTGGCATGTAGATAGTTGAATGTTTGTTGAAGGAATAAATAAATGAATGGCTTACTGAAATGAATTGATTGGATGGATGGACGGATAGATGGATGGATACATGAATGGAAAGGCTGAAGGATAGAGGAAAGGAAAGAAGGGGAGATTACGAAAGACTGGTAGAGGATTTATGAAAGGAAGAGGAAGAAAGGAAAGAAGAAAAAAAGGAAGGAAGGGAGGGAGAGAGGAAGGAAAGAGGATGGGTTGATGGATGGATTGATGAATCGATGGATAGATATTTGGATGGACGATTAATTTTTTAAAAAGATGATGGGTGTATAGAAGAATAGATACATGAATGGAAGGAAGGAAGAAGGAAGGAAGGAAGGGAGGAAAGAGGGAGATAGAGAAGGATGCTGGGCTGTAAGTTAGCTGCCAGGAGATTCAAATATATTCAAGGAGATGCTGATAGCTGAGGGGTTGTCTAGGAAGGACACCGTGAGAGGGGAGAATCTAGCACACAGGATTAGAACACAGAACTTATTTTAAGTTTCCCCTAGCAAGGACCGTTCACCCCAAATGGACCTATCTCCTGCTGTCACATGCACTGTGACTTTCCCACCACTGTGTCCTTGCTCACATGGTTCCTCTCACCTAGAATACCCTCCCTGCCCCCTACCCGTCCAATCTAATCCATCCTCTGGCTTGATTCGAGGTCACCTCCATAAGGTGACACCAAATTGCCTCCCAGTTCTGGCTGTAGGATTCCGGCGAATATAAGGTGAGCTCGTTTGTGTTCTAAACGGGAGCGTACACTTGAAAAGTGCTTTGCAATCTGAAAATAATACTCAAAGGCTGGCAAGTGAGAAGGGAGGCGTTATGGTTATTGTTATTTGTGATATAACATCAAAGTTTACTGGGTGCTCACGACGTACCATGCATTGTACTAAGCTCCTCTGAATGCTACCTGTGAGTGAATCTTCACAACAGCCTTACCATCTCCAATTTATAGATGAGAAAAGAAAGCTCAGAAAGGTTAAGTAACTTGCTGGAGGTTGCACAGCTGCCTAGTGGCAGGGCTGGGACTGGAATGCAGGAACCTGGTTCACTCTAAAATTTCTGTGTCCTGTTAGCTCTGTCTTCCTCAACTAGACTGCGGAGGCAGGAATTGGGTGTCAAATTCTCTGTAGGTCCTGCTCTTAGGCCAACACCCTACTAAGTGAGCCATCAAAGCAAATCCCCCTTGATTCTTAGGAAAGTTTCCATCCCCTTTAATCCTTCGTTTCTTCCTAAATGCCCCACAACATCCATGGGTTTGGGCCACATCCCCCAACCGCAAACACCCCGTGAGCGTTGCTACTTCAGGTACGTATTCACCTCTGCATCTACCGTTCCTTCCCCGCAGAATGTCCTACCCCCCAGATCTTTGTTACATACGTGACTCAAATACTCACATATAAGAAGTAACCTTTACAAAATGTGTTCATGACAACTGCATAAGGCGTGAATGAGTCCCCTTTTTCTTTTTTTTGGCCACATGGCACGCGGAACTTCCCCGACCAGGGACTGAACCCGTGCCCCCTGCATTGGAAGCATGGAGTCTTAGCCACTGGGCCTCCAGGGAAGCTGGTCCCCCATTTTCTGGATGAGCTGCTCAGGTGTGGGGGCTGCCTCCAGCTCCTAAGGGACGGCGTCTGCAAATACCAGGGCTTTCCCAGCCTGTGGGGAGTGGAAACCGGGTGGAAACAAGGGCTCGGTTTTACACAAGCCTTTCTAATCCAAAGCAAACAAATAAAGGCGGAGAAGAGAGAGAGGGAAGCAGGGCCTCCTACACATCGATGCCCACCGGCAGCTCAGGGGGCTCTAATTGCCTGAGGGACCACCTGGTCTCCATCTAGCAGAATACTGCCCCCTTCGCTTGGCGCGGTGGCTGTGCCGCAGCAAAGGGACGTCAGGTGCTTCTTGGCCGGGAGACTGGTGCCTCCAGCCAGCCTGGGTCCCCACCACCGTGCGGTGGACCAAGTGGGCCAGGCGGGAGGCTCCCTTGCTACTGGCTAGAAAGGGGTTTGCTCTGCACATTGCAGGGGCTTTGTTTCCTTCCTCCTGCCCCTGGCAGGGGAGGCTGTCAGAGCTGGCTGCAAGCCCTGTCCCTGGAATTTGCCATCTCAATTAGGACCCAAGATGAGCGAAACACCTGACGGGGAGAGGAGGCAGAGGGAAGGAGTGGAACAGGGCTGGGAGACCGTCCGTGCAGTGCCTCTGGGAAGCAGAGATCCGAAGAGAGAGAGAGCAAAGCAAAGGAGGACCTAAGAATCCTCCAGGCCTGCTCGTTCTGTAAATGAGGAGAGGGGAGGGAAGGGGGCCACCAAGGAGATACAGCAGCGGGCTGGACAAGATTCTGACTCTCTGACAACTATTACTAATAATAAGAGTTACCGTCCAGTGAATACCTGCTATGTGCCAGGGAGGGTGCGAAATATTTTACATGTTTTATCTAAACAACCTTTGCAAGATAAGTATTCATTCACTCATTCCCACAAGTTATTTCTTTTTTAAATTTATTTATTTATTTTTGGCTACGTTGGCTCTTCGTTGCTGCGCGCGGGCTTTCTCTAGTTGCCACGAGCGGGGGCTACTCTTCGTTGCGGTGGGCAGGCTTCTTGCTGCGGTGGCTTCTCTTGTTGCGGAGCACGGGCTCTAGGCACAGGCTCAGTAATTGTGGCGCGAGGGCTCAGTAGTTGTGGCTCACGGGCTCTAGAGCACAGGCTCAGTAGTTGTAGCACACGGGGTGTAGTTGCTCCGCGGAATGTGGGATCTTCCCGGACCAGGGCTCGAACCCGTGTCCCCTGCATTGGCAGGCGGATTCTCAACAACTGCACCACCAGGGAAGCCTCCCACAAGTATTTCTTGAGCACATACAGACTCAGGCACCATTCTCCAACCTGAGGATTTGATGACGACCTTCCTAGACAGACGTAGTCCCTGCCCTCATGGAGTTTACAATCTAGTTGGGGGAGACAGGCAATAAACAAATAAACAAATAACTAAATAATGTAAGTACTTTAGAAGGTGATTGGGAAAGGTCTTTGTAAGGAGGCAGGCAACATGTGAGCAGAGATCTGTATGAAAGGAGGGTACAAGTCATGTGGATGAAGGAAGAGCCATCCAGGTAGAGAGAACAGCAAGTGCAAAGGCCCTGGGGTAAGAGTGAGCTCGTGGGTTTGAGTGACAGCTCGGGGACCAGGATGGCGTGCACGTAGTGAGCCGGGGGCGTGGTAGGAGACGAGGGTAGGGAGGCAGCAGGGTGTCAACTAGCGAAGCCTTGGGAGCCATGGCAGGAAGGCAGGATGTGGAGGTCTGAGCTGGGAGTGATGTGATCTGACTGATAATTTACACAGATCCCCCTGGCAGTGTGTGTGGGACCAAGGGAGGGAGCCGGGAGGCCAATGAGAAGGCCGATGCTCTAGTACAAGTAGGGGAAGACCATCGCCCAGACCAGGGCAGTGGCAGCAGGGATGGAGAGAAATGTTTGATTAGCGATACAATTTGGAGATGAAGCTAAGAAGAATAAATAATCTTCCTTCACAAACAGGCAAACTGAGGCTCGGACAGTTAGCATGACTTGCCCAGGCTCCCAGTGAGTTGGTGGAATTGGGACCGATAGTCAGGACTCCTGGGTGAAAATCCTCTCTGCACCCCAAGTCACCGTCTTAAAACAGGGTCTGTAAAGCTTTCCTGTCAAGGAACAAAACATAAATATTCAAGGCTTTGCGGGCCATACGGTCTCTGTTGCAAGTACGGTACTCAACTCTACTGTTGTAGCTCAAAAGCAGTCCTAGGCAGTATGTAAACAAGTGGGCGTGGCTGTGTGCCAATAAAACTTTATTTACTAAAACAGGTGGCCGGCCCAGGGGCCAGAGTTTGCTGGCAAGACCTAACACGGCTCAGGAAGACTTTCAGAAGAAGTGAGCGATGAGAAACCATCGAAAGAAGCAAAAATAACCCAATTCACGGATTTAGGTTCACGGGACAGAACTTCTGTGCCCTGAGAAAATGAAAATGCTGAACATAAAGAAACAATAACATTTGACCTCAGCTGGAAAACATCCAGCTCCACTAAGAAGCCCTGCCTTCAGCCCACTGGGAGGAAGGGCTGAGCGAGACCCCCCGCCCAGAGGCGTCTAGCCGGCTGACGACGGGACCCGAGGAGGTGGGATCTGCGGCCATCCTCACATCATCACCGTCACAGATGTGTGGGCTGGCAAAACACCTCCCATCCATTGGCACTCTGCGATCGTCCCAGGAGAGAAAGCAGGACACAGATGCTATTCCGGAGCATGAAATGGGTTTGGGAAATGGAGACCTTGCCGAGGGGAAGAAAACACCCCTGGGGGTCTTCGTCATCCGTATTAAGAAAGGGCTGGCACCACTTGCCAAGCAGAGGTTGCTGTTTTGTTTGGTGTGAGTTCATGCGTGCGTCTGTTTAGAGGGCATGGATTTTTTTCTTTAGATTTGATATTTGGTTTAACAAAAGCCTTTCGGCAATACCTGGTTTGTACTGCTCCCGTCACCTGGTGGGAGACTTACATGGCAACACTTGGGCTGTCTGAGCCTCGGTTTCCTTCTCTGTGAATCAGGAAATAATCGAGGGAGAAGTGGCATCTCTCTGGGTGAGCCCAGTGGCTCTCTACCTTGACCATGGGTCAGAATCACCTTGGAAATTTCAAGACACCCCAGTGCCCAGGGTTCCTCTCCAGATATTCTGAGTCAGTCACTTTGGGGTGGGGCTTGGCCATCAGTATGTTTAAAGTTGCCCTTTTCGGGGTGACTCTTGGGCATAGCCAGGATTGAGACACAGTGGGCTAGATGTTTTCCGTAGACATCAGGAAGGGAGTCTCAACCAGGGCAATCTGGCCTGCAGGGGACATTTGGCAATGTCTGGAGACATCTGAGGTTGTTACAGCTAGGGGGTGGGGGATGCTGGCATATCTAGTGGGTGGAGACCAGAGATTCTGCTAAACATCCCACCCTGCACAGGACACCCCCCCAAACAAAGAAGGATCCACAGTGTCAAGGCTGAGGAATGCTGACAGAAGAGATCGCTAAGTGTTGTGACAGGACCGAGCCCAGAAAAGATCCAAATAGGAAACCTTGACAGCAAAGGTTCAGCAGCCCTCAGCTTAGGTATAAGTTCATCTGTGAAGCTGCTTCAAGTTCCCACCAGCTATGGGACATGCCCCTCGCTGGGACTCCCATAGCCCCCCTTGCGTATCCGTCGGGGTCCAGCAAGGACATCCGAAGTGTTCACAGCAGAGGGGATGATACAGGGAATCGGTTACTCTGGTGATGAGGATGTGGAGAGCCCACGGGGGACGGTGAAGAGACATCGGAGATTAGTGAGAGCAGGAAGTTGCCTCCGTCCTAATCAGGAAGGACAGAAGAAGAGGGTGGTAGCATCAGAGCCCGGGCAGTGGGGACCCTCAGAAGAAACTAGAGCCACAGCTGGTGGCTCTCCAGAAGGAGCTGGAGCCACAGAGGAGATGCAACTGGTGTCAGAGAAGAGAGAGAGACAGAGAAATAGCCTGGCTTCTCCCTTCCTCCTGCCCTCCAATCCCCTGACGGTGCCTCCCACTGGCCAAACCCAGCTGACCAGGAGCCCAGAGGCATCAACTCCCCTGCGGAACAGAATCAAGCAGAGGGAGGGGGGGGAATGGATCTGAGAGCAAAGGAGCTTAAGACCAGCCTGCCCAGCCCTCCATCCTGCTCCAACTGGCCACTTGCCTTGTTCACAAGGATACCCTGGTGCCTGCCCCGAGGCTGGCACTGAGGAAGTGCCCATCTATGTCTGACAATGCATTGAGGGGAGGGGCTCCTTTGGGTTGAACTCACCACCCTGTTCCTTTCTGCCTCCCGTCCGAAGTAGTTTCAGAAGAGGGACCCTTGGTGAAGCCAACCTGGGACTTTGCAACCATGTCTCCCGGCAGGAATCAATCAATAAACAATGTCTTGAGCACCTATTACATCCCCAACCCGGGGCTATCAGCTCTGGGCGCTCAGAAACCCAACAAAACATGGCGAACAAGACAGGCAGCTGACATTTTCGTGGGATACAGACCGTAAGCCAGTGAACAAATGCATTCGGTGATTTCAGATCATTCTAACTGTTGGAAGGAAACAAACAGGCTGATGTGAGCAGAAGCTCCTATCAGGAAAATGGACTATTTTCTACAGAGCAGTTAGCAGAAGGCTCCGTGAGGAGATGTCGACGCTGAGACCTGAACGAAGTGAAAGGAGGAATCATGAAGCATCCCAGGCAGAAGGACAAACAGCAAGTGCAAAGGCCCTGGAGTAGGGATGGACTTGGTGCGCTTGAAGAACAGAGGGCAGAGCAGTCAGAGCCAGGGAAAGAGGAGAGTTCGACAAAGGCCAAGATTATGTAGGGTCGCAACAATCAGGGTCACAAATTGGGTTTTAGTTTAAAGGAGATAGGAAAGCTTTAGGCAGGTTAACGACATGATGTGATTTCTGTGTTGATAAGATCACTCTGGGGCTTCCCTGGTGGCGCAGTGGTTGAGAGCCCGCCTGCCGATGCAGGGGAACCGGGTTCGTGCTCCGGTCCGGGAGGATCCCACATGCCGCGGAGCGGCTGGTCCCGTGAGCCGTGGCCGCTGAGCCTGCGCGTCCGGAGCCTGTGCTCCGCAACGGGAGAGGCCACAGCAGTGCGGCTGGTCCCGTGAGCCGTGGCCGCTGAGCCTGCGCGCCCGGAGCCTGTGCTCCGCAACGGGAGAGGCCACAGCAGTGAGGGGCCCGCGTACCACAAAAAAATAAAATAAAATAAAATAAATGAGTCATGTTATCATTGATTCACATGGATTTTACAGATTAGTAAATTCTTCCCCCCCCCAAAAAATGGGGGATCATTATAAAATTGTCAACCCTTCATCTCACCAAGACTGAAAATGTACCCCCCCGCAAAAAAAAACCCTACTGGCTCTGATCATCATAACTGTATAGTAGAAAGGACATTCTGGCAGCAAAAAAAGTAGGAAGGACAGAATAAGAGATGATGCTTTGTACTGAATATATTTAGCTTTGTGCAAAGCTCTCTCCTTGGTCCTGAATCTTCTTATTTTCTCTGAGGACAGGTGGACCCTTCATCAGCCCCTTGTTCACCCTCCTCCCCCCACCCCCACCCAAGCTGGCCAGGAGGTCGGGGGAGCAGGCTGGGGTGTGATGGAGTCCAGATTCTCAATGAGGGGCTGTGATGAAGCCCTTCTTTCAGTCATACCCCTTTTGATAAAAACTAAAGAAATCAGGATAGGGTCCACATCTCCTCCCACACCAGGGTGCCCCGCCCACGTGTGAGGATCTCTGAGTCATAAAAGGCAGGAGTCCTCCCTGGAAGCTCCGAAGGTGACACTAGGCATTACTTTACATTACAAATAATTTTTAAAATGCAGATAATAGTTATTGAGCACTCGTATGTGCCAGGCACCATTCCAAGGGCTTTATGCCTATTCATTCAACAATGATCATATCATAATTGTAATGTATTGTATATAGTATACAAGTACTATTACTTAATATTATATATAATATCTGTACTATTGTATAATCATAGTAACCCCGTAAGGCAGAGACCACAGTTTTATGATGAGAAACCTGGAGCACAGAGAGATTCCTTGCCTGTAGTAACACAGCACATAAATGGACGAAGAACTGGGATTTGAACTCATGCAGCCTGACTCCAGGGCCAGTGATTTTCATTTTTCCACTGTGCTGCTTAGGTTTTTCTCCTTTGCTCTCCAAATATAAAATAACGTTATAAAATTACATGACAAGATTGAAAATGCTTTTTCACCCTGTACACACCTCACCCATTCTTTCCTTCAAGATTCGAATCCAACTCCTATTTGTTTATGCAGCAGAAAGGCATTGAATGCCTACTGTATAGAAGGTTCTTTTCTTGGCCCTGGGGGTTGGCCCCCAGCCCCACGCCCTGGCAGACAGAACTGGAGAGGGCACCCCAGAGATGGGAGTGGCGGGGGCAGGGGCTTGGGGGTGCGAATGATGACAGGAACAGGCCAGAGGGATGGGAAGGCAAGGGAGCTGCACAGAGCAGAGGGGTGCAAGGAGGCGAGGTGGGGGAGGTCAGGAGGGACACTTGGAAAAGACTTCGAAGCGAGGCCGTATTTGGGCATCTCATCACCCCACCCATGCCTCAGCCCCTGAGCAGCGAAAGGGCGCATCAGTGAAGCACATAAAAGCCCCCTTTTGATTCTGTTCCAAGGCCTTGTTTCAAGGCCACGCATTCTTTCAAGGTTTGCTCCTTCATTCACCAAAACCTTGATGAGCACCTACTACGCGGTGTGCCGGGCACTGAGGATACACCTGCTAACCGAACAGACGAGTCCCCGCCCTTTCACAGGTGAATGCCGCAGGCACGCACGTGTAAATCAAATACTCGTGCAAATAAGAGTGTGATTACAAAGAAATGAAGAGAGGAGTCTGAACAGGCCGGGAGACAATGCAAGGTGACCTGACCCTGCCTGGCAGGCGGGGGCTGGCCTTTGGGCACAGATCGGACACGGGAGTAGGAACTGGCTGGCTCAGAGCTTCTCAACCCTCCCACAGCTTCAGAATCACCTCCAGTGATCTAAAAATGACCCACACCCAGGTGCCACCCCAGAGAATCTGATTCAATTGGTCTGGTGTGGGGTTCAAGGGCTGGTGAGCTTTAGAAACTTGACCAGGGGATTCTAATACGCAAAGCTGGGAAACACAGTTTGCACAAAGAGAGTGAGAAGAGCTTTCCAGGCAAGGAGGTCAGCCTGAGCAAAGGCCCAGGAACTGAAAGAGCTTGCCACTTGGAGGAACAGAGAGAAGGGAGAGTGACAGGAAGTAAGATCTGTAGGGCCACAGCTGTCAGACAGCCAGTCCTGCGGGCCATGCGGGGAGTTGGGTTTTAACCAGAGGAGGGAAACTTTCAAGTTAGTATGTTTCAGGGATCGTGGATGAGAAAATGGAGAAGTCAGCTCCTCTGGCCCTGGCTGGCTGCAGATTTCTTTTTCCAAAAGCAAAGAGTTTTCTAGAATCAGAGGGCTGGACAGACCTCCTTTCCTTCAAATGTCTTTTTCCCTCTCATGAGTGCCAAGAACCAGCTTCAAGTCCCACCTCGGCCCCCATAGTCTACACAACTCTGCAGCAACCCTGAGCCTCAGTTTTCCCATCTGTCCAATGGGGCAAATGTTTTCCGATTCCCAGAGGAGGCAAGTGAGATCTTCCGTGGGGCACTGGCAAGCACACTTTCCCTGGGAGCCTACTCTGTGCCAGGCACTGTGCTGGGCATCTGAGATAGAGCCATGAACACGCTGTAGCTGCTGCCCTCAAGAAATTCCAACGCTGGTGGAGAGGATGAGGAAGCTGACAGATATCCTGTGTCGAGAGGGGGGGCCGGGGCCAGGCTGGTGCGGCAAGGTCCTCATCGTGATGTTGCCTCTTATCCTGCACGTGGGACTGACGGAGGGCAGCGAGTGGCCTCCAGGAGGGCAGTGGGCCATCGAGAGAGGCGTGGGGCAGGCATGTTGTGGGGTGGACAGCGACACTGAGAGAGGATGGGGTGCAGGCTCAGGGTGGGTGGTAGGGAACCTTGCCTTGGGGATCCTCAGGGAGGCAGCCCCAGAAAGAAGGTGACCACACAAAGGGAGGCAGGAGACAGCAGGGGGAGCCTAATGCAACCTTTTAAAAAAACAATAAATAACAGCGCCCGTGATAAATGCATCCCCTCACCTGAATGGCGCCTGGAGAACTGGCCCCTTCTTTCTAATCACTTAATGACCCCCAAGAGGGCGGAGGGGCCTCACTCAGGGCCCTCCTCCTCCTTCCCCTCTCCGCAGCACCGGGGTCTATAAAGAGAAACTCGCTCCTTAAAGAGGGTCATTTACAAACCCTCCTTAATGGAGGGAGGCAGAGCTCCCGGGTGACACCCTTCTGGTACCGGACAAGGGTCATGAAAAAGGAATTGGCTTCGGAGGCCCGAGCACATGAGCCCGCCCAGCCCCGAGCAGGCCCCCTCCCCCCACGCCTCTCTAGCCAGGAGCCCCGCGGCTGGCACGCTCCGATGTATTTATTAGTCCCCCCCCACCATTGTCTGGGCCTCCCCCCACCCCTGCCCGAGCCCCTTCACTCCTCAGGGCCTCCCCCCCTCCCCCACCGCCCCTCCGGCCCGCCCTCCGCCTGCATCCAGCCTCTCTCATAATAGCATCCTTTTCACAGAGACAAATTGTCCGGCCTCAGGATGCACCTGAGGACTTTCGCCCCTTAACAAATGGTCTTTTAATTTTCTACCAGAAGGGCAAAGGGAAGGGGGGCCGAATCAATCACACATCCATCTTCATCATTGCTGCCGAGGGACTCTTTTTGCTGGCTGGCTGCCCCTGGGGAAGATGGGGTGAAGAAGAGGAAGGGGGGGGCGCCGTCGGAAGGGCCGTGGGGGGAGGGGCAGCCGCCGCCGGGAAGCGATGCGGAGAAGCCCATCGCTGAGTCCCGGAAGGAGCCGCCCCCGCCCTGCACACCTCGCCTTCTAGTTTGATTTGAGTCCAGCCAGCACTACCCAGGGCATGAGGTACTGCCGTTTGGGGAAATGGGGAGACTGAGGCCCACATCACCAGCAGTCTTACAGCCAGGCAGTAACAGAGCAGAGATGGGAAAGCAGCTCACACGTCTTTGCCACTTCTGGCAAAGTCTGGAGTCAGAGAAACTGGCTTCCAGTTCTGCCCTGTCCCTGCTTACTAGCTGCATCCTGGCCGAGTTAATCATTCAGCCTAAGCCTCAAACTTCCCGACTGTAAAATGGGCTCATAATATTGCTTAGCTCCTAAGGGTGTTATGGGACTAAGTGAGATAATCCATGGGAAATGCTTAGCCCAGTCTGAGGCACAGAGTGTGCGTTTGATCCATGATAACTATGTCCTTGGAGGTTCCCGTGCCAGGTTCTAGGTTTCAACCCCCCCCACCCCACAGACTACCCACCCTTCTCAAAAAATGGTGCCTCTACTTAGAAATTTGGCTTTCCTGGAGTCTGGGGAGCTGGCAACTACTTTCAGGCCAGGTATGTCCCTGTCTCAGGGCCTTTGCATTGGCCGTTTCTTCTCCCTGCTTCCCTTCACCTCCTCAGGTCTGCACTCAAATGTCATCTTCTGAGTGAGG
The DNA here is from genome assembly GCF_002837175.3 of Physeter macrocephalus. Lineage (NCBI taxonomy): Eukaryota > Metazoa > Chordata > Mammalia > Artiodactyla > Physeteridae > Physeter > Physeter macrocephalus. Next base: position 11,917,955 of record NC_041232.1, on the reverse strand, counting down.
CACTCCTTGATTATCCTATATATCAGTAATATTGGAACACTTCCACAGTTGCTTTTTCTCAGGAGCACTTATCACTATCTAAAACAATATGTGTATGTCTTATTTATTTAATACTTATCCATGGGCCAGGCATGGTTCCAAGCACATTTCAGGCACTGGCTCGTTTAATTTTCATACAAGCCAGGAGGTAAGGATGATTGTTCCCTATTTAACAGATGGAGAAACTGTGGCACCCAGCTAGGTGTGCTGAAAGAGCCTGCATGCAGTGGCACCCCAGTAACAGTGAGCACACCTGGAGCCCAGACCATGGCATCTACATACCATTCCCCTCTAAAAGGAACCAGGGCCCCTTGGACAAATGGCTAATTCCCGATCTGGCGCAGGGAAAGCACAAAGTGTGTCTGAAATATCTACCTGTGCAAGACAGTAAGGAAGTGTCCAAAGAATGAGGGGGACCCATCAAAGAGCACAGGAGCCAGCTTGAAGGGCTCCCGTTGGCCAAATCTAGGACGCTTGAGCATCCCAATAAACAGTAATAGTAAAGGATTATTGCTCATTTAATAAAATAAGAGTCCATGAGCCCATGCTGAACATAGTAAGTAAATAAATGATTAAGGAATTCTCTTCTTTACAGTTGGGAAATATCATCATAATAATTGATTCAGGCAAGAATCACCAAACAGTGCTAAAACCAATCAACCAAAGTCTGAAGAGTAACTAGCTATTTACATCATCTTAAAGCATCTCCACACAATGTTCTTTCTTACTACAGAGGGAAAATAGTAAGTCTCCAGTGGGAAAACTTGGCAGACACCACCCCAAGCAAGTGATCAAAGTTAACATCACCAGTAATGGAACAAATCGGCATCTTGTGCCTCCTGATACAACGTACCAAGAAGAACACAGCATCACCCTATAGAATGTCTGCCAAAGAGCACAACCGGAATCAAATCATAAGGCAACAGCAGATACACTCAAATTGAGGGACATCTTACAGATCTTACATCTGGACCTTAACATCTGCTGTTTCAACAGCATCAATGTCTTGAAACCCAAAGACTGAAGAACCGATTCCAGATTAAACGAAGCTGAAAAGATATGACACTGAATGCAATGTGTGCTCGCAGAATTTCTTTTGCTCTGAAGGATGTTCTCAGGATAAGTGGGGAGCTCTAAATAAGATCTTGATTAGATAATAGTATTATATCAATGTGTATTTCCTGATTTTGACTGTTGTACTGTGGTTATATAAGAGAATATCTTTGTTTTTAGGAAACCAACATTGAAGCACTTAGGGGTAAAGAGGTATGTATGTGAGTTACATGTCTGTAACTCACTCTCAAAAAGGTTTAGAAAAAAATAGAGACAGAGAGAGCAAGCAGGAAAATGTTAACACTTAAGGTTATACAGGAGTTTTGCACTATTTTTCCAAGATTCCTATATGTTAATATTTTAAAATTAAAGAAAAAGAAATGAAACTGATCACAGAGAGACTGAAGAACGTATGCAGGGTCACACAGCTAGTAAGTGGAAGGACTAAGGTTGGAACCCTGGCAGTTCATGCCCTCAGACACATGCCAGCTCATCCTTTATCGCCCCTCTTCCAGCCTAACACCCATACACGCTTCAAAGCCCCGGGAAGACAATTTTTTTTGGTTTGGTTTGGTTTTTGTCTTTTATCTGTTTTGTTCACCACTGTGTTCCCAGCACCTAGAGCAAAGCCTGGCTCACAGTGGGAGCTCAGTAAATATTTGTTGAGTGAATGAATGAAGTGCAGACAGATGAGCTACGGTGTCCAGGGTCACACAGCTATCAGGGGTGGAGTTTGGGGAAGCTCCAAATGCACACTCTTACAGCTACTACATCAGATGACTCCCATACTCAGTGTTCTGAGGACTCAAAGCCTAGAGAATTCCCACAGGAAGCAGGCTCTGCAGCACCGCATCCCCACCAAAGACAGAAAAGAAAAACCAAATTCTCCATTTTCCCTGATTACAGGGCCACATACCTGGCCCTACTGAATAAGATGAGCTTATTGGGGCCGATTAAACAGGAATGCAGATCTCAGATCAAGCCTGAGGCCACTGAGAAAACCAACCCTGCTGGAGGCTTAGCTCAGCCAGGAGGGGAGCTGGTTTAAAAAAAAAAAAAAAAAAAAAAAAGCTTGGCTTCCTCTCTCCCTCTCTCACCTCCCCTCCTCCTCTTCCCCCAAATCCATCCCCTGAGGGAAGGCAGGGAGCCCTGGGAGGGCTGCCTCCCCCTCCGCGGAGAGGGAACCGAGGGAGAAGGTTAATTAGATGTTTGCATCCAATTTACGTCTTGTTTGTGAAAGCGCTGTTTCAGCTGCAGCCCGGGCAGCAGCCCCTTGCCTTCCATCACGCGCCTCAGAGTTACTTCACAGCTCCGGAACTGGTTAGCCTGGGTCAAAACGCGCCCATTATCATTTTATCACTGCCGCTTCCTCTATAATTACAGAGCTCTGCTTTCTCCCCACCACCAACACACACACTTTTCTGTTGTTTCAACCCACCCACTCCCTTCTCTTCCTCCTCCCTGGGCACCCACGTTGGAAGTGATAGGCCTTGGGGAGGGTCCGTGTGAGCCAACTCCATGGACCCCACGGGCACCTGCCTTCCTCGGGCTGGGCTCTGAGCTGGGCACCTTAGGGGACACCCAGGGGCCTGGGACTTGGGGGATGGCTCCCTCCAACTGGCTGCCCCCACCCGGGATCAGAGGCCCCTTGCCATCTCAGATGCCAGTAGATTAGTGAGACTGGTTGGAGAGGGTGAATCCAGCAGGCAGCGGAGGAGACCGCAGCCAGTGCAGAGCACAGCCCCGCCTGAAGGGGGCACCATTCCTCAGCTCTGGCCAATGATAACTGTTGATTGGCAAATTGGCCAAGCTCTGTCTCTGGGGAAGATAGGGGGATGGGGTGAGGTGACATGTGGGTAGGAAGACAAGGTGGTCCAGGATAGACGAAAAGCCCAACGCTAGAAACTACCCAAATACCCATCAACAATAGAATAGATGAATCAAATATGGCTCATTCGTACAACGGAATATTACACAACAATGAGGAAAAAAAAAACAATCCACAGCTACGCAGGACAACATGGGTGAATCTCACAAACATAATATAAGTGAATGAGCAAGAGCCCTCAACACACATGTTCCAAGATTCAGGTTCTAAAAGTCCACTTTTGGGGACTTCCCTGGTGGTCCAGTGGTTAGGACTCCACACTTCCACTGCAGGGGCCATGGGTTCGATCCCTGGTCTGGGAACTAAGATCACGCAAGCCAAAAAAATAAAATAGCAATTAAAAAAAAAGTGGTCCCGCTTTGTTCTTGCAGGGATATCTGTGGGGAGAAAGAAGGGGGGCATTGAACAGTAACTCCCCCACCTCCACCTTCCAGGGCGCGTAATCAGCCTCCCTATTGGCAGACAGGGAAACTGAGTCCCAGCGAGAGGAAAGACCAAGGTCACCAGCTAATCAGAGGGAAGGTTGAGATTGAACCTCCTGAATTCATGGCCAAGGGGCTTGCCTACTCCCCTACATTAGAGTCCCTACCATTCAAGGTCCCGATCTGCTGTTTCTCAGCCCCAGCCCCGCAGAACCCCCTGCCCCTCCTTGATCAGCGGGGTGGGGGGGCAGGGGAAGGAATCCCTTTCTGGGGAGGGGCCTTTGGAGAGAGGAGCTTGGATAAAAGAGAACGAGAAGAGGGAAATGGTACCATCTATCCTGACTCCTCCAAGCATCCCGGACTCTGTTCTAACATATGGAATTATTCTCTGCCTCCGTTTCCCCCTCTGCCAACATGTGGCTTCTGCGGAGGGGAATTGTGCCTGGCTGCTGTGCGGAGAGGAGATTGGAGGGGAGGAGAGGAAGGTGAGGTCTGTTGGAAGGGACAAGATGATGGGGGCTTGGTCTGAGGCCATCACAGCAGTGCTGGAGAGATCTACACACCGCACACCACCCAGAGTGTTACAGGGGACATTGTGCCCGTCCAAAGCCCTGGCATGGATCCCTAAGAACCCCTGATTTAGAAGCTTCACCTTCATAGCAAAGGGTGTCTCCAGCTCCTTCTATTAGACCCTCGCCCTCACAAGACCCTCTAGCCCCTGCCCTGGGCTCCTTCCCAGTGACTAGATGGGTGGGGGGGTGGGTAGGTGAGGACGTGCCCAGCCAGAACTAGTAAATTCCCTTGGGCATCAGTCGCCACCCCTAACTCAGTTGGGGAGATCAGAAAGTCTCTGTATCCGGAAGAAGGAAAGAAAGAAGGAAGAGAGGGGCTCCTAACTGCTTCCCATGACACTAGAATGGCAGGCCTGTTTACAGGAGATTAAAATCCAATTCGTAATGGCGTTGAATAGTTTCAGCATTGCTGGCCTAGCAGCTGGGTAGGGGTCCCTACGATGCTGAAAAGTGAATAGCTCAGCTACGGGTTCAGGACTCCTGACAAGTCCATTTACCTTTTGGCCCTGGGAGGGCTGAAGTACTGGAACTCTGCGCCGGCTGGGGTTGGGAGGTGGCCCTTCATTCATTTATTCCTTCCTTCATTCCAGTGTTTATGAGGGCCTGCTGAATGCCAGGCACTGTGCTAGGCATTAAGGGGGCACAAGCCCTGCCCTCACAGAGCTTACAGTCTCTATGTAAAACATAGAGCACACAGCAAAATGAAAACTAAGCTGTCAGAAAAAAGAATACAAAAACCCAGTTATTAGGACTCCATTGATCGCTTTCCGAGGAAGGAAAGATGCTGGGATACAGGGTGCTCAGCAAACCTCCTCCCTCCCCCAAGCAGCTCATGACAATGTCACTGATACAGATTGAAGTATGTGCCCCCCAAAAAGATATATTGAAGCCCTAACCCTTACCTCCCATTGTGACCTTATTAGGAAATAAGATCTTTACAGAGGTATTCAAGTTAAAATGAGGTCATTAGGGTGGCGCCTAATCCAGGATGACTGGAAATTTGGACAGAGAGACAGACCCACGCAGAAGAATGTCATGTGAACACAGATGACTTCAGCGTTGCATCTACCAGCTGGGGAATGCCAGACTTTGCCGGCAACCACCAGAAGCTGGAACAGGGAAGGAACATTCTCCTCTACAGGTTTCAGAGGGAACAGAATCCTGCCAACACCTGGATTTTGGACTGCCAGCCTCCAGAACTGTGAGACAATACATTTTCGTTTTTCTAAGCCACCCAGGTTGTGGTACCTTGTTACAGCAGCCCTAGGCAACTAACACAGTGGCCATCCTGGAGTATGAGGGACACCATAGCCCAGATCCCGGCTTCAGAGCCGGAATGCCAGCACTCAAGTCCTGGCTCAGCCATTCCTAACTGGATGACCTTGCGCAAGCAATAACCTCACCACTCTGAACCTTGGTTTCCTCATCTGAGACATGGGGGTAATGGTCACGGCACCTGCCTCCCGGAGTCTTTGGGAAGATCAGCCCATCAGTGGCAAGTTGTAAAATGACAATGACCATGATAGGGCAGGTTGGGGGGCAGCAGGCAAGTTCCCGGCAGCTGGCCCTAGACTGGAGGTTTATGGAAACCCATCCAGGACAGATGAGGCAGGGTAATCATAAGTAGGGAAGAGGAGGATGCCAGGAGGACAACTAGAAATGAGAGTCACACCTCAAGAAAAAAAGAAAACCTTTTGTTACCACTGATGGAGATGCACAGATTGTAGTGATGAAACACACATCCTGCCTGAGTTCAAATTCCAGCTCCACCCCTGACTGGCTGTGTGACCTTGGGAAAGTTACTTAACCTTTCTGTGCCTCCATGTCCCCATGTGAAAATGGAGAGAATACTGTAACCGCACTGACCCCACAATGTTGCTGTGAAAATTAAATAAGTTAATACTTGGGTAGCACTTAAACTATAGTGCCTGGTACAAAGTAAATGCCATACGAGTAAATGTGAAATAAATAAATTTATAATTCTAAATAAATAAATACATATACCGCATCTCCTTCAGGCAGCCCCTGCCAGCAGCCTCCTCCTCTGCTGAGGCTCAAACACCTGCCCTCTGAGCAGAAGCTGCCCGCTGCCCCCAGCCCATGAGCATATGAGGACGCAGGACTTCACAGGCCATTTCTGGCGCCAGCCTCCAGCTGTAATGCCAGAAGGATGGTTCCTGCACACTGAAGGGGGAATGCATTCCACCATCAGGAAGTGGAACCCCTGAAAGCTTTTGCTTGGAGGACCCAGAGATTATACCTTCTCCAGCCTGGGCTCCTGCTGCTGTCCTCAATGAGCAAAGGGACAGATGGTGACAAAAGATCTGACTCATTTATTGGGCCCCTGCCACAAAGTGCTTTCAGGGAGTAACAGGCTGACGATCAATAGGGAGTGGGAAGGGGAGTGGTTTAAAAATAGCTTAGTGGGGAGGGGATTAAAGGAGACAGCGTGGGAGGGAGGGGGGAGCAGTGACAGGGAGGCCTGGTGGAAGGAAAGCTCGCCGGCTGGGGAGTCAGGAGGCAGCTTTTAGACCTCGTGCAGATCCGGGTCTGCTGTGGCTCCTAGATGAGGCTTTGGGGCTCTCTCACCCCAATCCTGGCATCTGCCGGGATGGGTTTCAGGGACTGGGAATTACCCTGGGGGCTTTGTCTGAAACAGCTGGGCTGATCCAACAGGAGCCTTAATGGTAAAGGTGGGGAGAATGCTAACATTTGACCAATAACAATAGCAACTCCCATCTACCAAGGGCTTACTCTGTGCCAGGCACTGCGATAGGGGCTTTATCAGGAGCATGAGTTCCCTAGAGCTGCTATCAAGGACCGCAACCCCGTGGCTTAAAGCAACACAAAATTTATTAGCTGATAATTCTGTAGGTCAGAAGAGTGACACGGGGTCTCGTGAATAAAATCAAGGTGTGGACAGGGAAGGGGTTTCATTCTGGAAGCTCTAGGGGAGAATCCATTCCTTACTTCTTACAGCTTCTAGATGCCACCTGCTTTCCTTGGCTTGTAGCCCCTCCTCCTTCTTGAAAGTCAGCAGTGTAGCATCTTCTCTCCCCTCTCTCTCTCTCTCTCTGATCTCTACTTCCATCCTCACATCTCCTTCTCTGACTCTGATCCTTCTGCCTCCGTCTTATAAGGACCTTGGTGATTCCACTGGGCCCGCACATATAACCCAGGATAATCTCTCCATCTCAAAACTCTTAACTAAATCACATCTGCAAAGTCCCTTTGGCCATATCAGTTAACGGTTTGCAGGGATTGGAACGTGGACATCTTTTTCCTTTAGCCTGCCATAATTGGTTTGACTCACTTCACCGTTGCAGCTACCTTATGAGGGAGACACACTTCCCCATTTTACAGATGAAAAAACTGAGGTTCTGGAAGGTAATCAACTTATCCAAGATCACACTCCCAGAAAAACTAGAGACTCTCCCTCTCTCTGACCTTGAACCTAGCAGGATGAGCCCCTGGATCCCGTTGTGCCTGAAGGAGTCTACCTTCAACTTCTCAATTCATGAGCTAACAAAGGTCCTTTTCTGGATCGAGTTAATCAGATTGGATTTCCTGTTACTTGCAACCAAGAAAGTTCTGGAGGACCTAGTCCTTTAGGAAGATAATATGAGGGATTCATTTCCCCAAGGCAGGGATTGCACATGGCTATAACGCTCAGTTACTTACCCTTAAAAAGATTGTCTCATATTCATTAGTTCTGCAAATAAATCTTCAACACCTACTGTGTGTCAGGTTGTGTTCTAAGTCAGGGATCAGCAAACTTCTTCTGTAAAGGGCCAGATAGTAAAGAATTTTGGCTTCACACACCCCGCCGTCTCTATTACAACTACTCAACTCTGCAGCTGTAGAGCAAAAGCAGCCACAGACAGTACAGAGATGAAAGGGCGTGACTGTGTTCCAATAAAACTTTATCTACAAAAACAGGCTGCAAGCTGCGTTTGTCCACAGGCTGTAATCTGCCATCGTTGTTCCAGGTAATAAAAATATAGCCGTGAACATGTCATTCAAAGTCCCTGCCCTCAAGGAGCTTTCGTTCTAGGGAGAGAAACAATGAACAAATAAATAACTCAGGAATCATGTCAGGAGGTTATAAGTGCCATGAAGAAACATAAAACTGGATGAGGAGCAGGGGTATTTATGCAAAGCAGTCAGGGAAGGCTGTGCAGGGTGTCATTTGAGCAGAGACCTGAAGGAGGTGAGGGTGAGAGTCAGGTGGGCAGCTGCAGGAAGAGCAAACCAGGCAAAAGGGAAGAGCAGGTGTGAACATCCCAGGACAGGACCATCCTTGGGGAGTTTGAGGAACAGCGAGGGGGCTGTGGCTAGAGCAGAGTGAGAAAGAGAACAGAGGTAAGGGGTGGGGATGAGAATACTGGAGGCCACAGGAAGGACTCTGGGCTTCAGCTGTGATGGTGGTGATCTGAGGGCTTGGGACACAGGAGAGACAGGATCTGGCTTATGCTTTGAAACAGCTCCGGCTGCTGGGTGTAGAATGGACTAAGAGGCAGTGAGAAGAATGCTGCGATGACCAGCCAGGAGATGATGGGGCCTCGGACCAGGGCCAGCAGTGGAGAGGGTGGAAGCTGGTGGGATTTGGGATGAAAGCTGCAGGTCGAGGCGACATGATGGTCTGACGGGCACCACCCTGACCCAGGCCTTGCTTCCCACCAACCTTCTGCAGCCGTTCCCACCCACCACATGATGGTCTGACGGGCGCCACCCTGACCCAGGCCTTGCTTCCCACCAACCTTCTGCAGCCGTTCCCACCCACAACCGCCACAGGGAAAACAGCTGTCAAGATTTCTTTTTTTTTTCAGAGAATGAGAAAACTAGCCAACAATCTATTAACTCATCAATACAGAACCCCTCCAATCTGTCCATCACCCAGGCTCCTGTCGATAACTCCATCTCGGGACTGACAAGGCGGGAGGAAAGAGGGGAAAATGAAATATTTATAATTCCTTAAGGTACAAAGCCCTTCCCCAAGGCGGTGTTCTCAGGTTCAAGCACATTAAGGCTTTCGTCACGGCGCGGTCTCCCTGACTCCTGCCACCATCTTGCTAGGACAGAAACACCCAATGGAAGGGGAAAATCCTAAAAGACATTTTGAAGCAAAGTTCTTTCATTTTGAACCTAGACTTTGGGGTCAGATTCATAGATTTCCATGGCCTGCTGGCTGTATGACCAAGGGCAAATTACTTAACCTCTCTGGTCTCAGATTCCCATCTGTAAAATGGGGACAGCAACAGTACCTATCTCATGAGGTTCTTAGGAAGATAAAGTGAGATGATATTTGTGAAGTACTTTACACGGTGTACAGCACGTGGGGAAATCTACTATAACAAACATTTCCTAGGTGCATATTTGATCTGATTCTTAAGGGTAAATAGGATACAGCCACGGAAACTGCATATCAGGCAAAAGGAACAGCCTGGGCAAAGGCCCTCAGGGTGTGAAGGAGAGTGGTTTTGAGGAGCTGTGCAGAGCCTTCTGGGGGAGATCAGACAGATGTAGGTAAATAAATTCCTCCCCTAGCACTGGAGACTATAAGACTAGGCAATCCGGCATGTAGGAAGGGAGGTAGGACTTCCCCAGTTTAGGATGAGGAAAGACAGATTCTGGGCCTGGTTGCTCTGCCAAGAAGTGAAGGTGCCCTGCAGATACATAGGGAGTTTGTGAATGTGTGGGTTGGATTCTTCTTAACCTCAGGTGTTGCAATTAAGCTGACCATTCTCAATTCATAGGGTGTGTTACCACCATTTATTCATGCAAGGCTCTCCTTTGCTTTTTATTTTATTATTATTTTTTCTTTTATTCTTGTATTAGTCACCTGCTACAGCAATACTGCTGCGTAACAAACAACCTCATAATCCCAGAGGCTCACAACAACAAATTTACAATTTTTTTTTCATACATGGGGGTCTGCAGGTTGACTGATCCAGTGGTTTGGCTGATCCAGGCTGAGCCCAGCTGGGTCAGGTTGGCTCCAGACTTCCTGATGGGCACAGGTCTGCTCCATGGGTCCCAGACCGAGTTGGCAGCAGCTGCCTAGAGCGTGAGTTTATCACAGCAGATCATAGAAGTGCAAGAGAAGAGGGCAAACCCAAATGTGCATTTAAAGCCATTGTTTGTGCCACATCTTTTAACATTTCATTGGTGAAGTCACATGACCAAATTCAAAGTCAAGGGGAAGAGAAGTTCACTCTACCACATTGAAGATAGCAAGGTGGAGAATTATTCTATAACAGAAGGGAGTGAGGATCGAGAATAATGATCCCATCTATCCCAATTCCCCATTCACAATTTCTTTTTCCTCCCTACTACAGGAATCTACTCTTATGTATGTCCAATAGATAGATAGATAGATACATACATACATACATAGACACAAAGAGAGATAGAGATACCAAGATATACATACAAATATATATATAGTCATTAAAATTCTAAAGTATTACTTTTTATTTTATTATTTACAATAAAATATTGTTTTAAATAAACTTTGGTGGGACTAATTTACATTCAATAAATTCAGGTACTTGTTTTGATTATCTAGTTTGATAAATTTTAATAAAAGTATATACTCGTGTAACCTCCACAGTCAAGACATAGAACACTTCATCATTCCAGAAAAAGTTCACTTGTACCTCTTTGGAGTCAACTCTACCACCCCTGCCCCCAGCTTTCTTTCTGCCTCTGTAGATTAGGTTTGACTGTGCTCAACTTTCATATAAATGGAACCATCCTACTGCATGTAGTCTTTTGTGTCTGGGCTCCTTCATTTAGTGTAATGCTTTTGAGATTCAAGCGTGTTGTGGCCTGAATCAGCAGTTCATTTCCTTTTCCTTGCTGAGTAGTACTCCACTGTATGAATGTACCCCAGTGTGTGAATTCATTCAACTGTTGAGAGACTTTGGTATTTTTTTAATTTATATAAGTGATAGGGCTTTACACATATTACTCTGTTTCTTACTTTTTCATATAAAATATTCTATGGCCATCATGTTGCTAATGTGTAGCTCTGCTTTGCTTTTCTGGCTGCTGCAGAATCATCCACACCTTCCTGCACCTCATTTCCTCTGTCCATTCACCTAGTGAAGGACAGCCAGCTTGCCTGTTTGCCAACACTAACAACACTGCAATGAACAGCTCACGCAGGTGTTCTTATATATCTGCATGACTGGTGCTCTGAGGTTAATACCCAAGAATTGGGTTTCTGCTGTAGGATGTAAGCAAACATTAAACATCATAAAATACTGGCAAACTACTCCTCAAACTGCCCACCAGCATGCATCAGGGATTTTGTTCTCCCACATGCTCACCAGCTGTTGATGTTCTCAACTTTCTCGTTTTTACCAATGAGATAGAAATACACTCCATACCATTTAGGTTTAGTGTGTTTCTCAGATTACTGTTGATCCTTTTCTAGTACGCTTATCCAGACTTACTGTCAAGGTTGTGAACTGGGCAGCTTTCCTTTTTTCTTTTTTTTTTTTTCTGGAACAGCTCATATGATACAAGAAGCATCTGCTTCTTAATATTTGTAGAACTACCCGTAAAACCATCTGGGCATGGTACTTTTTTCCTTATGGCAGGATGAGGCATTAACACCCTTGATCTCATATTTTGCTCTTTCTGGGGAAGCCTGGATGTCTTGCATGCTACCTATCAGATACACATGGGCCAAAGAAGATAATGTTGCACGTGGGTGGAGGAGGAAGGGAAAAGGGAAGGGAGAAACCAGGGATAAGGGTAGTCACTGAGCCTGGGATCCAGAGATGCAATGGTGTACAATACAAAAGCAGGCTTTGGGGCTTCCCTGGTGGCGCAGTGGTTAAGAATCCGCCTGCCAATGCAGGGGACACGGGTTCGAGCCCTGGTCGGGGAAGATCCCACATGCCACAGAGCAACCAAGCCCGTGCGCCACAACTACTGAGCCTGCATTCTAGAGGCCGAGAGCCACAACTACTGAGCCCATGTGCCACAACTACTGAAGCCCATGTGCCCATAGCCTGTGCTCTGCAACTGCAACAAGAGAAGACACCGCAATGAGAAGCCCATGCACGGCAATGAAGAGTAGCCCCTGCTCACCACAACCAGAGAAAGCCCACGCACAGCAACGAAGACCCAACGTAGCCAAAAATAAACAAATAAAATAAATAAATTTTAAAAAACGTTTTTTTAAAAAGTAGGTTTTGTTCAGATTAAAAGTGACAAGGGAGAGAGAAAAGGGCTGGGACTCTGTGTCATGTCTCTGTGCGTGTGAGTGTGTGTACCTAGTGACTCTTGGTATACCTAGTCATACATGGTGTGTATGCCCATGTATATTACGCTCAATGTCTATTTGTGTAGACATCATACTTGGCACATGTACATTTCCATACATCCACATAGGCACACGCCTACCTGTCATTTTTACCAGGGCCTATTTATACAAGCTCTGTGAAGTGTGTGTGTGTGTGTATGTGTGTGTGTGTGTGTGTGTGCATTTTACAATCGATTATTATTTATCATTTGCATAAGCTGAGTATTACACTGTGTTTAGTGCATTTGTATCTATGGTGTTATTGGTAAAGATTCTGCACACAGGATATGGCTGCATGTGTGTGTGCATGCATGTGTACATATGTGTACGAGGGGAGCGTATTACATAGAACAAGTATTATTACATAAACTGAGAATCTTATTATGTGAGTTTATTTGTTAAACGAAACACATTTATCAATTGTGTTTGTGTGCACACACAAATGTGTAAGTGTGTGTGTGTGTGTGTGTGTGTGTGTGTGTAGGGGGGTGTTACCCCTGTGTTTATTTCCACAGACCACACGCTGCATTTGCAAGTTGCTGGCTGTCTGTTACACCCACACAGCCTTCCCTGCCCCCAACCCAAGCCTGTTTGTAAAGACACCGGCATAACGTGGATGTGTGTGTGACTGTGTGTGTGTGTGTGTGTGTGTGTTTGCCTTTTATTTTGCTCACTGTTCTGTGACAACAGAATGCTTTCCCCGCTTACCTCCTCTTCCACATTGCAATCCTTTGGGGGATATCAAGGGCAAGCCAGAGAAGGGTTACCTGGAGAAAAGGGTTGCTAAGCAACCAAACACCCACCACCCCGGAGCACCACCAACCCAAAACTCCGTTCCAGGCCTGCAACCAGATTAGCATATTAATGAGGCTGTAATTTCCCCCGAATTGTCTGCTCCTACACACTCAACTCACAGCACACTGGCCCAGGAGTTTGCTATGCAAATAAACTGGTTTTACAGACTGCGACTTAATTAACTCATCAAGTTCATCCTCCTAACAGAAAAGGCAGACGAACTACAGATTAATGAACCTGTGTTTGCTCGCCCCTCTCTCTCTCTCTCCCCTGCCACTGCGAGCCGCCTTTCTCTTTTTATGGCCCGTTTCTCTTCCTTCTCCTCCTGAACCGGTAGCTCCCCAAACCCACCTGGGGTTCTCCTCCACATCCCTCTGGCATTTCCCAATCCAAGCCTGGTGTCCCCCACCCCCTAAGTGCCCCTTCTTTCTCGTCCCTGCCTGGAGCCCCCAGTCCCCTCACCCAGCTCCAGGGATCAAAGCCTCACACCATCAGATTCCTCAACCCGGCAGAGGACTGGAAACAGGGACGCTGTTCCTTTAACGAGAGAAAGAGTGCCGGCTTTATTTTTGACACACGATTCATAGTTTAGCCCCAGCCCTGATATTCAATCAGCTGAATACAGACTCTGGAAGAAGAGGCATTCTCCCTGCCTGCGTGTTAATTAGAAACACCAGTCCTGGCTGCTGCCCACACTAATCAACTTTCTCCGGTCTTGATGGAAGACACACACACAGGAGGGGTCTCTGAAACTCTTGGTGGAGAAGTTCTCAATGCCTGGGATGCAGGAAGCCCCTCAGGAGGGAGTAGCTTTGAACACTGGACCATTTCTCCTTAAATCCCTTTTCTTTTCTCTCTGCATTCACCCTTCACTGAGGCCTGGCGGTAGGATCACCTCCTCCAGGAAGCCTTCTCTGGTTTGGTGACATTCGACAGGTGGATCTAAACCGGAAGAGAGCCCGATATTGGACGATCACGGCATTTACACCCCCCCCCAAATCCCTGACCTCCATACAAGACCTTCCACAACTTCTCCAGCTCCATAGATGATCTGCTTAATAACTTTCTGCCCCCTCCCCAGACTTCCCTGTCCAAGTTCAGGTCCTATTATTTCTCACATGAATTGCTGCACCCATGTCCTGTATCAGTCCTCCATGCCTGCTGCCTTATTTCCTTCCAACCGGCCTTCACTGTGCCACCAGAGAAATAAACCAGGCCCTCCCCTACTCAGACACCTTTGATGGCTCCCTGTGGCCCTCGGGACAAAGTCCAAATGTCATATAGCATTCAAGGCCATCTATGATCTGGCACTACCTAACCTCCCTCAGATTCTCCCCACACCCCAAATGTTTGTGGTTCTGACATATAGGTGAATGTAAGACTCACCTGACACGTTTGTTAAAATACAGATTCCTGCCCCATCCCCCTGAGACTCTGCTGCTGTAGGTCTGGGGTGGGCCCAGGAATCTGCATCTTTAGCTTGTATCCCTGGCGACACAGTTACAGGTCATCTTTGGACCACTCTATAAGAGGCCCTGTCCTGTGAGCTGAAATTCCCTCCTGCCTCCACCTGGCCTAGGCACTGGCTCGGGACTGGCCCGCTGACATCTCCCGCCTGGCCCTCCTCCCCAGCATCTCCAGTGAGGGATGCTGCCTGGAGGAGTAAATGGGGACCCTTCCCCCAGATACCCCAGCCCCATGGGCCCCCTCACTCCTGCCTGTGAGCAGTGGGCTCCTGTGCAGCCCTTGGGGCAACTGTGTGTAACTTGATTGCCTAGTTCTGGGGACAGGCGGGTGGTGGGGGCATTGTTTTTAACTGTCCTTCCAAACCAGGAAAACCAAATTCTCCCCAATGGTTGCTCTTACTGTCAATCAGTTAAGATCTTGAGTGTAAATAAAAAAGAGTGTGAGTTGTAGAATCCAGCTTCTTGGGTTTGACCACCTCCCCCCGCATCTCACCATTCACTTGCTGTGTGACCTTGGGCAAGTAGATTCCCCTCTCTGTGCCTCATTTTCCCCATATGCAAAGTAGGAATGTTGACAGTTCCACTTCGTAGGAGTAGAAACACAATTTTAAAACATCCACATAAAGTACTTGAGACACCCAGGGAGTGGTTGATTACTAAACTGCTGTGTTCACAGCTCACTGTTCACTTGATGGTCAGACTCCAGGGGGCACGCTCTTTGCTAACCAGATGTTTTGGTTTTGGTTTTACTCTCAGGTCACTCCCAGCAATACGGTGCCTGGAACATAGTAGATGGTCAGCCAATGAATTTTTAATTAAATTGGAACGTGAACAGCTCAGGGGATGCAAAGAAGCTTCCTTCAGGCATCCAGGCAGCTCTCACCCTCACCTGCACACTCACACAGAGACAGACACACACACGCAAAGACACACACAGACACTCACAAAGATAGACACATTTATACACACAAACACAAAGACATACAGAAACACAGAAAGACAGACACACAGACATGCTCAGACGCACACAATACAGACAGGTACTCATGCAGGCACTCAAAGACGTACAGACACGCAAAGAAGACAGACACACAGAGACACACATAGATACACATGGACACACAGATTGACACACGCAGAAACACTCTCCGGTGCACATGCCTGCACACGCACGCGCACACGCGCACAATTCCAGTTCCTTTTATTCTCTTACGCCAGAATCAGAGGCAGCAGCCACAGAAGCAGCTGCCTCCCCATCTCTATAACAAGGCTGCATTTATTTGAAGCGTGTCAGGAGGTCATTCCTCAGCTAAATAGTGTCATTCCCATCTTTTCGGTCCCCTCCAAGGACCTATTCCACGATCCATTCACCATGCCTGTATCTCCAGCTGCGAGGCCTCCCAGGGACGCCGGCCCCTTCTGCATGGAGGGGTAGCCACAGCCACTCCTGGGGGGGGCTGGACTCAAATCCTGTCCCCCCACCTCAGTGATTACTGCCCCCACCTTACAGATGAGAAGGTGGAGGCTCAGAGAGGAGAAATGCATTTGTTCATTCATTCGTTCAAGATTAGGTGGACCCACTTGGAATTGCCATTTTTGCAAGGTCAGCAATAGTCAAATATCAGCAAATTCAAATGGTGCATCCTAATATTCAATGAGTGGGTCCCTCGTGCCGGATACCAGGCTAGGCCTGGAGATAACAGAGATGGACCAGGAACTGACACTGTAGTAGGTGAGATAGGGGTATGGACCTGTAAGGAGTAGTAGGTGCTGTAAAGAGCACAGGACAAGGGGATGAGGTGTGATAGAAGGGGTGGGAGCTGCTCCAGACAAGGATCAGGGAGGACCTCTCTGGAAAGGTGACATGTGAGCCAAGGTCTCACTGAAGCAGGGCTGAGCCCCGTGAATATCTAGGGTTAGTGGATTTTTTTTCCTCTTTTTTTTTTTTGGCTGCACCGCGTCTTAGTTGCGGCACTCAGGATCTTCGTGGCGGCACGCAGAACCTTTACTTGGGGCATGCAAACTCTTAGTTGCGGCATATGGGTTCTAGTTCCCTGACCCGGGGTCGAACCCGGGCCCCCTGCATTGGGAGCGCGGAGTCTTAGCCACTGGACCACCAGGGAAGTCCGTGGGGCTAGTGGATTTAAAAGCAGAGGGAGGGACTTCCCTGGTGGCACAGTGGTTAAGAATCCACCTGCCAATGCAGGGGACACGGATTCCATCCCTGGTCCAGGGAGATCCCACATGCAGCTGAGCAACTAAGCACGTGCGCCACAACTACTGAGCCTGCGCTCCAGAGCCCACGAGCCACAACTACTGAAGCCCACGCGCCCTAGAGCCCTCGCACTGCAACAAGAGAAACCACCACAATGAGAAGCTCGCGCACCTCAACGAAGAGTAGCCTCCGCTGGCCACAACTAGAGAAATTCTGCGCACAGCAATGAAGACCCAACACAGCCAAAAATTAAAAAAAAAAAAAAAAAAAAAAGCCAGAGGGAACAGCCGGTGCAAAGGCCCAGAGCCAGGAACGTGCAGGAGTGTGATAGGGAGCATGGAGATGGGAGTGGCAAGAGTAAAGGGGTGAGAGGAGAGGGATGGGGCAGGGAGGAGACCGATCACATCAGCAGCTTGGATTTTATTCAGGTGTCATGGGAGCCACCGTCACCGACAGCTCCCAGAAGGGAAGTGATAGGATCTGACTTACACTAAAAACATCACCACCTCCTGGGTATATGTTCAAAAGAATGGAAAGCAGGGATTCAAACAGACCCTTGAACGTAAATGTTCGCTGCAGCCCTATTCACAATCACCAAAAGGTGGCAACAACCTAAGTGTCCATCAGCAAATGAATAAACAGATGTAGTCGGGCCAGACAATGGAAGAACATGGAGCCATAAAAAGGGGTGAAGCCCTGACACAGGCTGCAACCTGGATGAACCTCAGAAACATGGTGCTCAGTGAAAGAAGCCAGACACAAAGGACAGATGCTGTATGATCCCACTTACACGAAGTATCTACCATAGTCAAATCCATAGAGACAAAGAGGAGAACAGGAGCTGGACGGGGGCGGGGGCGGGGGGCGTCATTGCTTAAAGGGAACAGACTTCACATTTGGAGTGATGAAGTTTTGAAAATAGATACTCATCATGATGGCATAACGTCAATGACACTGAATTGTAGCCTGAAAAAATGGTTAAAAGGGCAAGTTTTAATAAGAATAACAATTTTTAAAAAAAAAACACTTTGGGGGACTTCCATGGCGGTCCAGTGGTTAAGACTCCACGCTTCTGCTGCAGGGGGTTAGGGTTCTATCCCTGGCTGGGGAACTAAGGTCCCGCAGGCCACGCGGAGCGGCCAAAAAAAATAAATAAAAAACACTTTTGGGTAGAGAATGAAAGGGGCAAAGATAGCAGTGTGAAGGCTACTGCCTCTGTCCAAGGGAGAGACTGTAGTGACCAGTCTCAGCAACCCTATTAGAACCGGGGCTCAAACCCAGGTCTTTGCCCCCCACACCCTTCCCTGTGCCAGAAACATCTGGCCTCGGGGACTTCAGGAGTAGAGCAGTGGCTGAGAGTGTGGGTTCCAGTTCTGGGAACCTGTGCTCAGATTCCAGGTCTGCCCCTCCCAGCATGCGACCTTGGGTTCGTGACCTTACCTCTCTGGGCCTCACTTGTCCCATCTGCTGGGTGGGAATCATAATAACACCTACTTCAGGGGTTGTCAGGAGGATGCCCTGGCGTAAGGTAAGTAAAGGTTTGTCCGCTGCCTGGTAGCAGAAAGTCCTCCATAAACACTCCTGAGCAGGGGTCACTGTGCCAGGCCACGGATCACCAGCCCCGGATTCCCTCCTTCCTTCTCCCTTTTGCTCCCTGCTCCTCCTTCCCTCACCTCTCTCCCACTTTCTTCTTCTTTTCTCATTTCCTCCTCCTTTTATCTCCTCCCTCCCGGCTGGGCTTCGTGGGCAGGCACCCTGTGAAGTCCCGCAGGGCCCCGCACTTGATCTGATGCTCTGCTGTCACCATCCTGAAATTCTTAATAATTGTTGAGCAAAGGGGTCCTCATTTCCACTTTGCACCGGCTGGTCCTGCCACCCCCTTGTCCAGACCCTCACCCAAGAAGAGTACCACTTTGCCCAGCTCTGGTTTGCAGGAAAGTCTTCCTAGAATTCCCGGCCAGAAGGAGCTGGACACAGTAGGTCACCCCAAGTCCTATTCATTTCCAATTTCATAGCTCATTCCCTATTTTAAAAGTCTTCTCCGGGGGCTTCCGTGGTGGCGCAGTGGTTGAGAGTCCGCCTGCCGATGCAGGGGACGCGGGTTCGTGCCCCGGTCCGGGAGGATCCCACGTGCCGCGGAGCGGCTGGGCCCGTGAGCCATGGCCGCTGAGCCTGCGCGTCC
>NC_041232.1:11895431-11898814 GCF_002837175.3 Physeter macrocephalus | reverse complement strand
CCGGAGCCTGTGCTCCGCAACGGGAGAGGCCACAACAGTGAGAGGCCCGCGTACTGCAAAAAAAAAAAAAAAAAAAGAAGTCTTCTCTGGAAGAACAGAAAAAGCGGGGGGGGGGAGGGGCGGGGGGGCGGTGAGAAGAAACAAGGACAATACTCCAGATTCCCTGTAGCTCATTCCAGAGATGCTGGGTGCCTTGGGGACGGGGGTAGTGAGGAAGAGAAAGACAGTGGCGTAAGGAGATGCCTCAAAGGTCCTCTTGTCTGGAGACAAGAGTAAACTGAGTGCATATCAAAATCACCAGGAAAACAGATTGAAAAGGTGGGTTCTCCAGCCCCACCACCTCCAGGGGTATTCTGAGGACTCCACTGCAGATAGATAAAATCCAGACTCCTCGAAGGACGCCACGCCATCTGGCCCGTGCCCACACCATCCCCTGCTAACAACCTCTTATCAAGCCCCCACCTCAGCGCTCCTCTCTTCTGTCAGGAGCGCTCTCCCTGGATCTTCCCAAGGCTGGCTCATTTGTCTCAGCTTAAATGTCAACACCTGAAGCCTAAATATAAAGCGGGTCTGCCTCCCCTGTTGCTCTCCATCAATGACCTGAGTTGGTTAACTTTGGAGCACTGATCACAACACGAAGACGGCACCTTATTTATGTCTTATCGCCTGCGTCCCCGACTAGAATGGGAGTTACGTGGGAGCCAGGATCTCATCTGTCCTGTCACTATAGTGGCCTCACTGCCAAGCCCATTCCCTGGCACATAGTAGGTGCTCAATAAACATCAATTGCATACGTGAATGAATGAGTCTGGGTTTTCAGCCAATGCCCCAGTGATTCTGATGCGTCCAGCCTGTGGGTGTTTGGGAGCCAGCGGTCTGGTTTGGTCACTGTTGGAATCTCCTCTACATCCTGTCAACCTTTTCTTGCACACCCTTCACGATGGGGAGACTCATTCCCTCTTTCAACAGACCTAACAGCTGGCAGGATTGACTTTCTATGGATACTAAATCTGCCTCCCCATGGCTTCCACCCACCGGCCCTTATCCAACCCTCAAGTCCCCTCTGAACAGATCTTATTCCTCCATCAAACCATAGCCCCTCAAAAACCTTCACCTGCCAAGACTCCTCAACAAGTCCCATTTCTAAGTTTCCCTTCTCCTGAGGGAGGGCTAGGATTTAATTGAAGTGAGCCTGTTCTGGATTAGACACTTCCCATTTATTATTCTTTGACATCTGGCTTCATCTCCAAAATGTTCCACCATGAACTTGGATTCCTTCCATAATCAGGGAGAAAAGTATTCAAGAAACAACCCTATTCAAACTAACAGGCATGTATGGGCGATCTCTCTCCTCCCACATCACACCACCCCTAAAACTGAAAACACATTTCTTTATGGTCTAGAAGGATAATAAGTCATGAGGAGGGAAAATGCAGGGATGAAAGGATCTTTATTCAAGATGCTAGTCTGGTTCCAAAGAAGAAAAGAAAATGTGTGTCCTTGTCTGTGAAGTCCACTCAGGGGGTCACAGACCGTCTTTATGACAAACCTCAGGTCAGCTCGACCAATCAAACACTTGGTTCTGTAAAAGACCAAGTAAGGGACTGTTGCTTCCAACTCGGGAATTTTCAGCACCAAGTCCTAGCTGTGCTGTTGGGAGGAGCGTGTTGATCAAAACAGGGCTGGGTGCAAATTCAGAAATATCTTTCTGACCATTTGGAAATTGTTCATGCGGGTGAGACTAGGACCTCCGTTCCCAGAAACTGCTGTGGGAAGGTCTGGGAGTGAGTTAGGTTTGGAGGTTACATCAAGTTCTCCCTGGGAGGCCACAAGTCTAGTGTCATCCAAGGAGACTCCCAGGATGCTAAGGGGTGAGGACTCTGGAAAACAACCCATCCCTACCCCCAGACCATTTTTTAGAGCTTTTTTAAACCAAGATTTCAAGAGGTAAGCATCAGCTTTTGTCAACATGCCAGAGAAACAACTGGAGTGTTGGCTTGTCAGGCAGTAGAGACAGTCGCTCTCGGGAGCTGTGGCTCCAGAGAGGAGGCCAGAGGAATAGCTGCCCAGCCTCCCTCTGGCCTCCTGCCAGGGAGCCCCCTGGCCAAGCCCAACCTGAAGTCAGAGGGAAGAGAGCCCAGGGACGCCGTGTCCACACGGGTCAGCCTCCTGGAACACAGAGCAGGTGGAGAAGGATGGAAAATGAATCCAGAGGAGCAAGAAGACCCCCACCCCCACACACACATTCTAGCTCTGCACTTAGCAGTGCTTAGTACATAGTTGGAGCTCAACAAATATTGGATGAATGAATGAGTGAGTGACCCTTGATCCAGCCCAGTCTAGGTACCTTGCATTTTTCTACCTTTGAATTTTTCTTCACACTAGTCTCTTCTCTCTGCTTCCTCTCTAAGTCATACCCCCATCCTTCATAGCACAACTCAAAACCAATTCCCCCTTTATGCCGAACGAAAGGAGCCAGATACAAAAGAATGCATACTGTATGATTCCATTTATATAAAAA
The DNA here is from genome assembly GCF_002837175.3 of Physeter macrocephalus. Classification (NCBI taxonomy): domain Eukaryota; kingdom Metazoa; phylum Chordata; class Mammalia; order Artiodactyla; family Physeteridae; genus Physeter; species Physeter macrocephalus. The sequence continues at coordinate 11,896,293 of NC_041232.1, read as the reverse complement.
AATTTTTAATGCAAACTTATCCATAGTGGCAGAAAGCAGATCCGTGGTTACCTAGGGATAGGGAGGAGGGGAAGAGGAGGAAGAACGGATTACCAGGGGACGTGAGGTGACTCTCAGAATGTTGGATATGTTCACTACCTTGATTGTGGTGATGGCTTCAGTGGTGTATACATATGTCAAAGCTCATCAGATTGTACATTTTAAACATTGGCAATTCATTACACATTGATTTAAAGAAAGCTAAGCAAACAAAAAACCCAATTCCCCACAAAATCTTCAGATTCCCCACCTCCTAAAAATGCCTGATCACTGGTTGTTGGCACTTCGGCATTCATTCATTCAGTAACTATTAATTGAGCACCTACTATGAGCCACACACTGGGCTGAAGGCAATGGACAATCCCCAGCCCACAATGAGCTCAGAGCCCTGTGGGCAAACAGACAAGGGGGTTGTGGGAGTATACAGATTCCTGGAAAGAAACACATCCAGGAGGACGTGAAAGGTGAGATAGGCAGGTGTCAGTGGGGAAGGAAGAGCCGTCTAAGTAAAAGGCTCAGGAGGGACAGAGCGTGTTGGCAAATCCAGTCAAAGCTCAGGACAGGTGGACTGTACGGAGGGAGGGGGCAAGAGGTGCGGAAGACAGCGGGCCAGGGGCTTGGAAACCAACCAAAGCATTTGGGTTTTGTCCTGGCAGCAATGAGGGAGCACCTGGAAGGTTTTTTTGTTTTTGTTTTTTAATTTATTTATTTTTGGCTGCATTGGGTCTTCGTTGCTGTGAGCGGGCTTTCTCTAGTTGCGGAGAGCGGGGGCTGCTCTTCATTGCGGTGCGTGGTCTTCTCATTGCGGTGGCTTCTCTTGTTG
>NC_041232.1:11862892-11895156 GCF_002837175.3 Physeter macrocephalus | reverse complement strand
GGGCTTCAGTAGTTGTGGCCCATGGGCTCAGTAGCTGTGGCTCACGGGCTCTAGAGCGCAGGCTCAGTAGCTGTGGCGCACTGGCTTAGTTGCTCCGCGGCCCGTGGGATCTTCCCGGACCAGGGCTCGAACCCGTGTCCCCTGAACTGGCAGGCGGATTCTTAACCACTGCGCCACCAGGGAAGCCCCACCTGGGAGGTTTTAAGCATGGGAGTAACCTCGTCAATTTTGTTCTACAGCAAAACTGCTCTGGCTGGGACATGGAGAATGAATTGGAGGAGATGGGATGGGAGCAGTGTGTCCTAGAAAGAGAAGCTTCTGGCCTGAAGTAAGGTCTGTCCGTGAGTAGGAGAGACGTGAAAGAGAGAGAATAAGCAGGATCTGGGAGAGATTAGAAGGGGAGTGAGAAAGAAAGTGCCAGCATGATTTCTGGCTCAGGGAGCTGGACAGATGCAGCGCCCAGAGAGGCAGCAGGCATGGCAGAGAGGGAGTTTGAGGAGAGTTGAGCAGACGGGGCTGACGTTCGGGGGGCCCCATGCAGATCTTGGAGTCCTCTCCTTAAGTTATGCGATCCTGGAAGAAGCTATGAGATCCTTGAAGAACTTTGCATCCACAACTAACGGCACCCAATGCCTGACACATCATTTTCTCCTAACAGATGCTTGTTGATTGACTCATTGCTGAGTTCTCTCTCCAGACTTGTACTCATAAACCCAGGCTCAGAGGACAACTATTTATTTGTTGGTGAGGCTTCCATCTCTCCCGGGGACAAGCCCTAGGTGACAGTAATGATGGAGGACCACATTAAATTCCCACGGGCCAACTGCACCAAGCCCTCCCCATGACCCCCACCCGGGCTCCGCATTCCTGGGAAAGAGTGGGTTTCTGGTCTGCCTCCCCCTGTCCATAACCAATTTGCTCTCAGAAGGAAACAGAACTCTGTGTCTGCCAAATATTAATCATCACGCCGCAGACAGCTCCAACATAGTTCTCCAGGAAGCTCCAGTCTGTGCAAATTAGGCTGGGGACACACGACTCCTAATTCAAAGACTGAAGGGTGCAACAGAGAGGTTCAGTAACTTTCCCAAGGCCACGTAGCAAATCCAAAGGCAGAATCAGGCCTCCCGATGCTGTGTGGCTTGTCCTCAATGCTGGCCAATCTTCTCTCCGCTGCACTCTCCAAAGTTTGCCTCTGAGGACCCTTGAGGGTCTCAGATGAGAAAAGCCACGAAGAGTGTAGAAGGGTAAAGAGACTTGCCCACAGTCTCACAGCTAGGAAAGGGCAGGGCGTTTTTTCATTGGAGCAGAAACTGAAATTCCTATTCTCCCTCGCTTCTCAATTTCTTCAGGGAACATGTACAGTCAGCAATCACTCTATTTATCTACACCGATGAGCCTGGTCACCGCAAACTCTTCCTTCCCGGGGCACTTTGTATCTTTTCCTGGTTTCATATTTAATCTTCTTCACTGAACTCCTGGGGCAAGAGCTGGGTCTGATTCATCTTCCTGCTCCCCAGCCCCTCACAAAGTGCCTCGACCTCGGAGGAAGCTCAGGAAATGTCTGCTGATTCATTTTGATCCTTCGATGAGGTGCAAAAGGAGAAATTGTTGGAGAAACAAACCACTGACTGAATAATGCCCACAACCCTGAATTTCCCTTTGGAAATCTGGGTTTCTACCCCTGCCCTCTTTGCCACCCTGTGCGAAATACCAAGGCAGCCAACTGCTCCAGGCCTTGGATGTCTATAAAACTGTAGTAACAATAGAAGGAAGGGCTTGAAATTGAAGCCGTCAGAATTCACATGAAAAGAATCACTGCCGTCACCAAGAGGGGCAGGACACTGCCAATTTCCACTCTCTCCTCTTCAAACATTATTGAGATCAGAGCCCAGAAAGGGCTGCCACTGTCTACAGTGGAGAACGATCAATTCAAATAAAAACACCCCAGGCAAGTCCATGTGGGCTCGGGGTGGTTGATTCGCCGGCTCCACCGCACAGACTCACGCCCAGAGAGGTAGAATGATTCTCCCAAGCTCACACAGCAAGGGGGTGGCGGAGTCAGGCAGCATGAGATTAATCAGATAAAAGCATCTCTGTTGGAAAAGTGTCTTGGTGAGTTAGCCTCAGACATCTTGAGATTCCGTCTTGGCTTTGCAAGTTACAGGTCATAAAATCCTGGAGAAGTTGCTTAACCTCTCTGTGCCTCAGTTTCCCCATCTGCAAAATGGGTGGAATAATAGCACCTACCCTGAAAACACACATGAAGTGCTTTGCACAGTTCCCAGCACACGCAATCTCCAGATAAGCTGTTGCCACTGTTTATTTCTCGAAAGGCCCTGGAGGAATAATGATAATGGTGGGAATGCCTTGCACTGAAACAGACAAGGCTGGGAGATCTTTTACAGTTTTTTTTGTTTGGTTGGTTCTCCGTTTGGGGATTTTTTGTTTGTTTGGTTGGTTGGTTGGTTGTTTTTGGGGGGGGGCAGTTGTTTTTTCCTTTTTCCGTGCTGTGTGGCTTGTGGGGTCTTAGCTCCCCGACCAGGGATCCAACCCGGGCCCCTGGCAGTGAAAGCACTGAGTCCTAACCACTGGACCGCCAGGGAAGTCCAGAGGGTTTTATTTATTTATTTATTTATTTCATTTTGGCCGCCACCGCCCTCCCTCACGGCTTGTGGGATCTTAGTTCCCCTACCAGGGATCGAACCCAGGTCCCTGGGAGATCTTTTAGACCACAAGACTTCTGGTGCCTGTTAAAACTCACAGGCATCTGTTCCCAGACCACCTGGTCACCTCTGACCTCTCCTGCAAGATTCCGCAGGGACATAGTGTGGCTGAGAGCCACGTGCAATCGCTGGACCAGCTCCCTCCAGAGAGGGACCCAACAGCATGTTTAAAAACAAAGCCTTCTCAGGTCTGGTTTCATGGGACCTCAAAAATGTCAAAGCCTCCTGGAGAGAAGGAGAAAGGCAAAGAGGCTCTGAGAAGTTTCCATAAGCACTTGCTTACCAAGAGAAGCCTCCGGAGAAGCCCGTGCACTGGCCCTGAGACCTTGACCAGCGGGGGACTCCTCACTGGCTCAGGAGGGAGTGGGCGGAGCCTGGCTGAGCATGACACCCCTCCCCCAGTGGGGGCCTTTAGTGCAGGGATGGGGGCATCAGGGCCATAACCCTTGGCAGAGGAATGGGGGCTTCCTGCCAGCCTCAGAATGTAAGGCAGAGTTTCTCCAACTCCACACTATTGAGACTTTCAGCGAAATAATTCTGGGTTTGGAGGAGACTGTCCTGTGCATTGTGGGATAAGTAGCAGCATCCCTGGCCTCCACCCACTACTAGCAAATTCCATCCAGTTGCGTCAGCCAAACATGTCTCCAGATATTGCCAAATGTCCCTTGGGAGACAAAATCATCCCCGATTGAGAACCACTGATGTAAAGGGGGCTTCCCAGAAGAGGAAGGTGAAACAGACACCCAGGTTAACAGTGATGGGTAGAAAGAGAGAAAAGAAAGGGAGAGCAGAGATACCTGCTGGCTTTAAGGGAAAAAAAAAAAGGTGTGGGGGTGGGGGACTTGATCCCTAACAGATCGCATCTAGTAGCCCCAGGGATCTGGTCCAGGTAAGAGACCTTACACCCTCCTCTTTCACTCTGAGAGATCACTCCTTATTCTTCTTAAAAGGGGGCATGATTCTATTCTGTAAGTATCTATTGATTGCTTTTCGTAGACAAGGCACTCTCATGCACTCATTCCAAACAATTTATTCAACGAATCTGTACTGTTCTTCTTATTACTTAATATTTCTTTGGGCACTTGCCTTGTGCCAGGTACTGTGCTAAGCACATTGCATTTATCATCTCATCCAATCCTCACAACAACTTCATGAACTTATTCATTTCTTCTATCATTATTATTTTTCCTGGTTTGCAAATAAGAAAAGTGAACCTCAGAGAGATTAAGTAAGTAAGCCCAAAGCACCCACTTTGATACACTTTGTGGGAAATGAATGAATGAATGAATGAACGAACAAACGAACAGGCAGCAGAGCTCTTACTCTTCCTATGTGTCCATAGTCACATGAAGACATCGTATGGAAATTCAAGTTGATGGCAGGTCTCCCCTGCTAGGTTGAGAGAAGTTTAGGAGCCAGGGGAAAAGGGGTGCTCGTTCACATGGTAACTGCAGCCTCTGGCACAGTAGGAGTCCCGACACATGTTTATCAAACGAGCAAATGAAGGAAGGCTCTTTGCATACATCTAATTTACCTTTATAAACACCACCACCCAGACCCAGGACAGGTCTGGTCCATAGCAGAGGCTCAGTATCACTGTGTTTTGTTCAAGGAGAAAAAGGGTAAGTTCTGGAATCCTGGGTCTTGTTTCTTGTTTCTGGCAGTTTCTGTTTAAAACTATTACAAAAAAAAAAAAAAAAAAGGAAAGGTACATTTACATCATGGTCAGTCAGCAGATCCAGGAGCAAATCTGGGCAGCCTCTGAGACTTACTAGCTGTGTGACTCGCCTCTCTTCCTTTCTTCATCTGTAAAATGGGGCTAATAACAGCCCCTCGGTCCTAGCACTGTTCGGAGAATGCCAAAAGATGCCGTGTTATCTATGAATCATCTCATTGCATAGCAAAATATCAGGCACCTAAAAAGATTCAATGACTTTTTAATGCTTACAGATTAGGGAGTGATCATTAACTTAACTAAAGGATTATTGGCCAGGAGAATTACCTTAAAGTCACATTCCAGTAGTGCGTTTAACATCTAGTGGCCTTGGCCATCGTGGGATGGAGACACACCTTGTAGAGCACTTCTGTCATGTAAAGGATGGCTCCCCCTGAAGGGTGACAGTGACCACAGTGGTCCAGATAATGCCTCCGGGAACCGGCTCTGTCCGAAGCAGGGCCAGCTCCAGCCCTGGGATTGGATATTGGAAGGCCCTTTAATGACTCCAAGCACGTAATTATTTAGCCCTTTCTCCAAGAAGATAACCCTCACCTCCTACTCTATCTATTCCAGGGCCCAACAAAATGGATTCACTCACTTTTACCAGCTCAAGAAGACACTTTGTAAAGAATAAAGAAATTAGATCCCCACCCCCCGAATAAGGCCCGGTAATAGCAGCCGTCTACTGCTTTCCAGTTTCCCAAACATCTCCCCCAATGCTCCAGGAAGCCCTATGAGGCAGGCACAATTATTGCCCCACTTTACAGATGAGGAGACGGGGTTCAGAGAAGCTGAGAGTTCCTACCTGCCATGACTGAGCTGGTCAACATTGGCGTTAGGACTCAGCCCAGCCCTCTAATTTCAGACCCTCTTCTACCTTGACAGACAAGAGAAGAGCTCTTAAAGAAGAAAATGAGATTTTTGAAGGGGAGTCTCATTTTTTTTTCCTTTGTAACTCAGTCTCTTTGCCCCATCACCTCCCCAAACCCACATCCCCAAACATGCTCTGCTCCCCTTTTCCTCTCCTATACCAAGCTCTGACACAAGTAAAACAGACTAAAACAATCCCACATGGCCACTCTCTGAGACAGGTATACTCTTTTATCCTTATTCCACAGATGAGGAAACTGAGGAACAGAGAGGCTAAATGACTTACCCTATATCACACAGCCTGTAAGCGGTGGAGCCAGATTCTAACCTGGGGAATTGGGCTCCAGAGTCTGAACTGATAACACAACACTGTATTACTTTCCCTGCAAGTAGGACTGGTTAGATTTTTTTAAAAAAAATAGAAAGAAAGAAAGAAAAAGATTTTGTAACTTAGACAAATTCCTGGTTTGCTGTGTTTTTCCATTATCACCCTTTTGTTTGTAACCAAGTGAAGGTTTCAGACCCAACAAGAACAAATAAAAATCACTCTCCAAGGTCAAAGATCCATTTCTCCATCCTGACTTGATATCTAGTCTACAAAGACTACCCCCCACCTTGGGGTCCTTGGGCAAACTTTTCTTACTTCCTTTTTCCAAACTGGGAACCCACCCAGCCAGCAGTTCCATTTGCAGAGCCCAGAAGATAGGAAAATAAAGTTCAGTCCCTTCTCAGCTTTGCCCATCCATCTCCATTCATTTCTGTAGCTCTCTCGTCGTCTGTGTACTCCTTCATTATTCATTCAGTCAACAAATACGTATTGAACAGCTATGGTCCAGTTACTGAGCTGGGCGCTGGGGATTCAACAGTGAACAAGACAAACACAGTCTCTGCCCTCATGGAACTGATATTTTATTAAGGAAGATAGACAATATGCACCTAAACATATAAATAGGATAATTCTGGGTATTGATGAGGGCTACAAAGAAAACAGACAGAGAGGTGGACTAGAGAGTCAGCTGGGGATGGGGTGCTTTTAGATAAGATGGTCAGGAAAGACTTCTTTGAGAAGTTGACATTTGAGCTGAGACCTCAGTGACGAGGAGGAGCCAATCTTGTAAGGATCTGAAGGCAAAAGGACAAACCAAGTGCAAAGGTCTTTAGGTGAGAAAAACTAGGTGTGTGTGAGGCTAAACAAGGTGGGGCACTGAAGGGGAGGGGGGGTGTTACAAAAGGTGGGCAGGAGTCAATCACAAAGGCCCCTGCAGATCGCGGTGAGGAATATGGATTTTATTCTAAGTGCACTGGGGAGTCGTTGGAGAGTTAAAAGCGGGAGGATGACAAGATCTGATTTATGATTTTAAAATATAACTTTACCTATAGAGAATGGATTGCAGAGGAGGGCAAGGACAGAAGAAACAGGGAGGCCAGTCAGGAGGCTACTGCTATAAAACAGATGAGAGGATGGCGGCTTAGACTAGGGTGATAATAGGAAAGAAGATGAGAAGTGGATGGGTTGGAATATATTTGGAGGTAGAGTTAACTGAACTTGCTGTTGGATTGGATACAAGGCAGGAGAGAAAGGGGGAATCAAGAATGGCTCTTAGGTGTGGGTTTAGGAGATGGTCCAGGATGCTTTTCATGGAAAACCATTCTTATTTTGTGAAACACCCACCCAACCCACATGAAGGAAGAGTCCTGTTCCCTCTTCATTCTAATTTCTTGCGTTCACATTTAGGGTTTAAACCAACTTCCAAATCCAGACCATGGGCCATAATGGCCTGGAAATCCAAAGGGATTGTACTAAAGAGATTTAGCAGAGTAACCACTGGAATATCCCCTGTATAACTGTCAGTGTGGCCCCCTAGAGCAAGCACAGGCCCCATAAAACCAGTGAGACCTGGGTTAAAATCACAGGTCTTCACTGTGTAACCATAAGCAACTTAATGAACATCTCTGAGCCTCTATTTCATCACCTGTAAAATGAAGCCATGATAAATATCTATCACTTTTCAGAATTGCAATGAAGATCAAGGAATCAGATGTACATAATGGTCATTCAATAAGTGGCTTTTTTTTTTTCATTTCTCCTTCACCCACCCAAGGGCAGGGTTTCTCTCCTGGCATGATGAGGTTCTGCATTCCAAGAGGTTGAAAGGTGCATGATCCAAAGGGATGACTGCTTTGGCCTTAATAAAAGATCTCTGAGTGTTTTGGTGAGAAGATAACAGTCAGGGTGTGGAAGAACTGGGGTGCCATTACCTCCACCCCAAAATGCAACCTCTTATTACAAATCACTCTTGTTTGAGAATTCTAGTTCCTCTGCCTTTATGGGCAAATTATCTCTAGAATGTCCAGGTGGGAAACGGAATGAATCTATTCCGTTGAATTCTCAAGGACCCCTCTCCATAGGTATTGGTGATGCTGACAACTGGGCTTAGCTGGTGGGGAGACGTGGAGGGTGCTGAGAAGCCCAAATGAAGAGGTGGCCCCAGGGCATCTGGGCTCTCTGGGAGGCAGTGTATCTATGAGATGCCAGAGGGATTGTGTATACTTCTGTGTGCGCCAAAATGGGTGTGCCCCCCCCTCGACGGAGTATGTAATGTTTTTCTCCCCCTGCACAAACTTCTTTAGACAAGCGCTGCATACAAATTTGAGCGGAGGAATCAATGCTTGGTTATACACCATGCCAGAAGTCTAGATAACACCGCGCACATTTAGAAAATGAAGAACCAGATTAACACTTTTGTACCCAAACTTTCAAAGGGAATCGTTTCCCTGTTAATAATCCAGAAGATTGTTATCCTTACAGATCTCATCTTTTCCTCAAAGGGTTAAGGCAACTTAATGTCCATCGCTTTCACCCTCATTAGCCATCTATTGACTCACAGGCAAGCCCCTTAGCTTGTTCACCTTCATATTTGACCACCAATCTTCCCAGCTCTTATATTTTCCCACTCGAGAAGTTAAGATGCCAAGGATATGATATTCCTGGAATTAAATATTCTAAACCCCTTACCTCTTCTTCAGACTAAATCAAAGGACAGATTCATGATATTTGTATATGCTTAGTTCTATTGTTTTAAGCATGAATTTCCACTTCTTTGGGAGTCGGGATAGCTGTTTGTATCTGTTTTAGAGTACATTTTCAATAAACCTTTCTTTCATCATTTATTTGGGAAGAAAGGAGAAGACACCGTTTTTAATCAATTGTTTTGTTCTTTGATTATACACACACACACACACACACACACACACACACCCCTGTGTACAGGACGCGAGTTCTAAGGAAAGACAAAAGGGGGAAATAAACGCAGGAGAGGGCAAGAATCACAGAGTGAAGGAGAGCTAGAACGAGGGCGTAAAGGAGGGGAGGGCAGGTTACAGGAGCCCATTTGCCCTCGCGGCAGCGCGGCAGGTTCAGCACCGCGGACAGCTCCCGTCTTTGTCTTGGTCCAAACTCCCACGCCCGTGCGTAGCCAGGCTGCGACCGGGGGCGCACCCGCTGCCTTCTCCGCCAAACCTGCTTCGGGGAAAAAAGAGAGAAAGGCCAGAGCGGACAGGTGGAGGTTTTCTCATCCTCTCCCCGCATCGTCCGAACTCGGCCCTGATGCCATCCCACTGCATTACGGCGGTCGATTTTAACTTGCTTTCACGCGGAACAGCGTTGGGGGCCAGGGAATTTCACATGGCGAGTTCAGATTAGGTTTGGAATTCGTTTCACTGTCACTGCCCCAGGCCCTAGCCGCCCACAATCTGTCCCCAGACAACGCCTAGCCTAGCCTTAGACCAAAGGGGGGAAAAAGGCGATGTCTAACGCTTTGCCGTGGGTATACGGGGCTGTGAAAACGCAAGACCACCCAGACCCCAAGACCCGCAGCATCAAACCCAAGGGAGGGAAAACCGAAACTCAGAGGCGGAAGTCAGAAAGATGAGAAAGGGTTGATTCCGATGCAACCGAGGCCCAGCAAAAAGGAATGAATTATGCTCTGATCGGAGACCGTACATCCCGTCGCTGGAATTCCGCAGAGTTTTTTCTCCCTTTTGCCAGGAAAGGCGTCTTTCTCCGAGTTCAACAAGCTTCACCCACAGAGGCGGCTCAAAATGTTGTTTTTTTCTTTTTTCTGGGCCCCTTCGTAGAATCCAGAATAAAAAGAATTTCTTCTCACGTTCTCCTCTGCCTGAAACCTTGCTTCCCCGAGGGAGTTGGAAATGCCGCGCGTGTGAGGGTCATTCTCCAAATCCTACAACCACATACATAAACACACACACACACACACACACACACACACACACACACTCCAGCCCATGGTCAATAAAGTTATGCGCTTCCGCCAACCTTCAGAGAAGTCGGCCAGCCAAGCTACGATGCACTCTCACGGAATTCGTTCCCTAAAGGAGCCCTAGGGTAGGGGTACACAGGGGAAGTTTAGGAATAAGCCTAACCACGAGAGAAAGACTCTCCCTCAGTCCGTCTGCCAATTTGTCGGGAGGAAAGAAAGAGAACTATTGCAGACTCTCTAACGCCTGGGGCCTCCACACCTGCGTCCAGGCCGCAGGGATTTTGCCACAAACCAACCAGCCAAAGACCCGGAGCCCAGCTCCAGCCGCCGCGGACTGATTGGTATTCACCTCCAAAATAAGACCTCTCACCGCCCCCCGCCTCAAAAAATCCCTGGAATTTTTTTTTTCGGAACAGCATTCGGCCCTACCCCTCCTCTTTCCCCAAGAAACGGAGGAGAGAGGCCACCGCGCCCTGTTGGGTAGCTCAAAGGGGTTTTAGAGAAAGCGCGATCCCCGCTGTGGAGCCGGAGGAACAGAGGGGCGCGCAGCAGGGTAAACATACTCGTCTTGGGAGGAAGGTGCTGGGGGTCGCCTTCCCTGGGCCCCTCCCCCCTCCCGGGGTCCAAGGGAGGTGGGCAACCCCTCCACCCCCCAGCCAGCTCCGGCGCGTTGTTCAGCCAGGCTGCGGTGTAAACCCCGGCTTTCCGATGCAGATTTCCCTTTTAACACCTTCTAAACAAAGGCTAATGAGGCCACTGCGTTGCTCTATCAACACACAATCATTAGCAGCCGAGAAATACACACGCACACGCACGCACACACACACACACATGCACAAACACAGCGCGCGCGGGCTGCCAAAGTTGGGCGATTTCTAAAGGAACCCATATTAGGTTAACAAAAAGGAGGTGGGATATGGAGGGGCGGGGAGAAGAGGTGGGAGAGAATGGGGAAAGTAGGAGGAGGAGAAGGAGGTAGAGAGCCAGCACCGGAAAGGGAGAGAGAGAGAGAGAGAGAGAGAGAGATGCTCTCGAGACCACGAAAAGGACCAAGATAAAAGAAAGGGGAAGCAAGATACAGACTCAAACTCAGACTAGCTAGCTAGCCGAGGGAGGATAATTAGAGAGTCTGCGGGATGCTGAATTTGGAGGTTAGCGCTCCCCATCTGGGCTCCAGAGACGGAGCAGAGTTGCAAGCATCTTCTTAAAAACAGCTCCCGGAGCTCCGGTGATGGCCTCCACCGTCGGTCACCTCAATGGGGCCAGAGAGGCCATGGCCACAACCCCACGCGCCCCAGCGCTGCCTGCTCTCGGACGTCAGTGGGCTGGGGAGGCCCTCCAGGCTAAACCGCCACGGTGAGAATGTGGAAGATGCCAGCGGCTCTCAGCTCAAACCCTCGGCTAGTCTGGCCACCTAGGATTTGAGCCTCACCGGGCCGTCGTCGGGGGAGCCTCCAGCTCTGCACAAAGTATGGGGTTTTCCCTCTCTGAACAGAGTCAGCGTTGCGCCCCACAAGTTGGAGGACTGGCTCGCACCTTTCCTTCTGTCCTCCCCAGGCCCCCCTCGGGCCCCCAGGGATCAGCTCCAGTCTGCACCCTCTCTGCGACTGCTGCCTAAGTTGGGCCCTGGGTTGCAGCGCCAAAGAGAGTGAGGTAGCCTGCGGGAGCTGGCAGGGCAGCCTGATGGGTGGGGCCTCTGAGAGATGCATTCCAGGAGGGGGTGTCTTGCTGGAAGGAGAGAGGGGACACCATGCTCCACCCTACCCTGGCCCCAACCAGCCAGGTCTCTAAGCTGGCCAGCGCTCACACACACACCCATTCACTCTGGAGCTGGATCTCCCCCGAACGGCCAAGTGCGAGCAGCCGCTGGCCTCCAACCTGCTCTCACCCAGAAATACTGGCCGGGCCTGCCCCTGGTGGCTTGTAGAGCTCCTCAGCAGACTTCCACCAGCCTGCCCCATAAAGCTGACCACGGCCTTCCGGCCCCAGTGCCTGTCCCAAAGCCACTGAACACAACAGTGTTGCCCAACTCCTGCCACCGCTCACGTCCCTCAGGCCCCTTAAAGTCCCGCCCCAGATATTGGACTGGGGACTCAGAGCCTCGCTCCCCAGCTCTGGGAGGGGGTGTTTAAGGAGGGGAGAAGCTTTGCTATTGTTGATGGATGAATAAATAGATGAAGGAAAGAAGAGGGAGGAAGGGAGGGAGGGAGGGAGGGAGGGGGTGAGGGATTCCCTGCCTTTCTGATTAAACGTTCCAGGTCGGGCCAGCCCAGTTAACGAGACCGTTAATTAAGCCGCGCACGATTCAACCGACAGGAAGGCTCTGCGCCCCGCAGAGATGTTCTGGAAACCAAGCAGTCCACAGCAGAGTGCGAGGGGACCCACTGGCCTCGTCGCCCCTGCCTTCCGGGGTTCAGCCTGTGTCCTGCCCTCTTGGGGACGCCCGGGCCCCCACACTCTCCCAGCCTGGACTCGGGGCTGCCCCCAGCTGGCCGCCCCCCGCGGGCGGGGGGCAGCTCATCCACTGCCACCTCACTCCCATTCCCCCACCAATCCCTTCCGCATCCCTGCCCGGATGCCTAGGCCTAAGCCCTCGCCCTGATCCACGCAACGCACCCGGTGGACGTCCACCCAGGCCAGCCTGGGCGCACACGGTCCGGGGATCATCGGGCAAACCCGAACTCCCGAGGGCAGGGAGCGTGCACTGCACCTGCCGGCTCGGCTCTCTGGGTCTCTCCGGAGCGCCGAGCCAGCCGCTCTTCTCCGGCCTCCGGGCGGTAGGGCCCAGCCTCCACGCCCGCTCCTACTCGGGGGCCGATTCCTCGCGGCGGCGCGGCGGCACGCTGAGTATGTGTGCGCAGCGCGGCCTATATTTACACCCCAAACAAAATAATTACACTTTTGTCGGAGGGAGAAAGCCAGTGATTAGGCGCGGGCTCTTTGCGGCAAAACAGTTTCTCAGTGGTACACCAGTATAATTTTTCACGGCTGGCTGAAATCAAAGAGGGGAGGTAATGAATCCGGCGAGCAATTTAAATTTACAATTTGTAACGCTGCCGCCGCGCAGACCCGGCCGAGAGCGCAGCTCTGAGGCGCTCGCTGCGTTTGTTTAATGTTAAAGCCGCGCTGGCTCCGGCAAGGGCGGCGGCGGGGGGGCGGGGGGGAGGGTGGAGTGTGCGTGTTGGGTGGGGGGCGGTGATGATGGAAGTCTCCAGAGAGGACGGGCTGAGTCGCCCAAGAGACCACGGGGAGACGAGGACGAGGGGCGCGCTTCCCGGGTCCCCCAACGCGCGCGCTCCCCGAGAAAGCAGGCCACTCCAGTCCATTCAAAGGGAGGGGCTGTCTTCAGATGGGGCGAAGGGAGCTACTCTGGCCGCCAGAAAAGCCCCCGTTTGGGCTCGGCTGCAGAATCTCCCCAGGCTGGGGAGTGTCCGGTGAGGAGCAGGGAGGTGTTCTACGACCTGCGGGAAGGTCGGCTCCAAACGCCCAGAAGAGTCCCCATTCCGGCCGCTGCCCCGTGTCCCAGGCTGCAGAAGTCGGGAAAGGCGCACCCCGCCCCAATCGCCAGCTCAGCGCGCCTCGAAACTCCCACCCCGAGCGGCTGTGCGCCGCCTCCGCGCCGGTAATTAATTACCGAACTCAAGGGGGAATATGCAAAGCGCATATTACTAACTCTACAGGGCTTAAGTGATTGGAAACAGATTATTATCTTGTTTGTCTTTTGTCTGTTTTACTTATCCCGCTGCCGTCTGTCGAGTTGTAATGTTGATACTCTTTACTCTAGGAGGAAGATTTTTATATAGTAAATTCCATCAACATCTTGTATAAGTGACATTGCGTCTCCATGCATTACCCTGTTAAGACACAAGCGGTTTATTAGTTACATATAGGAGGGGATTTCGCTGCCTGCTCGCCATCTGTTAGCGCTGTGAGGGCGGGATAATTCGTTTAATAGTTGGTCTGCTGGCGTTTTCTCGGAGGCTGTGCGCCCTGGAAGGTGGAGGGCTGACAAGGGCCAAGCAGGATCCCCTGCGACTGGGCTGGAGCGAGGGAGTTCCGGACTGAGGGTGGGCTGTGCTGAGGCTCCCGGGGCGATTCCAAGGGGCTGTGACCTGGACAGGATGGGTAAGCTCAGCTACTGGAGGGAGAAGGCCAGGCCGGGGCTTCTGGAAGCAGAGCCCTCATCTCCTGCCACCGGGCATCCAGCCCCGTGTGACTCGCCCGCATCCAAGCTCCGGGCGGTGGCGGTGCCAGAGCTGCTCTCTGAGACTGCCCACATTCCTCGTACCTCCCCAGCCTGGCACCGCAGCTGCTGGGGCCAGGCTCCGCACTGGCATTTAAGCACATCCAGGAGGTGAGGGTGGGTGGATTTGTCCTAGACGGAGCCTGGCACACAGGCACCCAGCAGCCAGCGTGGTGTGCACAGCTGGGGCTAGAAAGACACAGCAGACCCGGCTCTTCGGGTACCCACTTGGGGGTGGAGGTGGCGGCTAGGCTCAGTGCACCTAGTCCAGGGCAAGGGAGAAGGCTCCCATCTAGATGGCGGCTTTTAATGACTGTAGAGTAGATCCCCCCCCACACACCCCCAAATCCGCATGGAACACAATGAGAATCCTTCATCGCAGCCTTTGAGCCAGACGCTGGATTTGGATTCCCAGCAGAGAGGCAGAGGCAGAGAAATAAAAACAGAGAAACCGAAAAAGAAAGTGATGGGGCAACAGAGGGAAAGGGAAACAGAAAAAGAACAGAGGCTGAACATAAGAAAGAGAGACAGAAAGGAAATGAAGTGAAGAGAACTCAGGAGAGATGGAGAAACCCCAGTGAGACAAAGACCAAGTAGGCAGCTCAGTTCGCCTCCACTTGGAGCCCGGGTGCCTCTCTCCTCTCGGGTTCTTGCTTCTCTGTCCCTGCCCTGTCTGAGCTCAAGGACCCTTCATACCCCAGGAGGGCAGGGCCAGGCACTGCCAGAAACTGCAGTTTCATTTGGGGCTCCTGGAGCTCTCCCAGCCAGGCCTGGGAGACCAGGCAAGATCCGGCCTGCTTGTTCCTGGCTGAGCCGAGCTCCGTCCCACACCTGTCCCTTGCTCGGCAAGCTGGAGGATGAACAGCAGAAGCTGCCCAGTTTGGGGGCTCCTTTTCAGAAGCCCAGCTTCTGGGTCAATGCCCCACCCGGTGACCAGCGCCTGTCAATTCCCTGTCGGAAGCCAGATCCCTTCACATAGAAACTGCGGCCTGTGGGGGGGAGGCTGCAGGTCTGGACAGGAACCGGGGGGCGGGGGGGAGAGTGAACATCTCTGTGCCTCCACCAACTGCCCCAATACAGGCACTCACAAATCCTGCTCCCGTTGCAAGCCACAAAGGCAAGCACACTAGAAGTGCACACAGAAACACACACCTCCCCCCCCAAAATAAACACTACAGGAGTCACGTAAACAAAAATACTGCTCTCTGCAGAAATACATACACGCAGACACACACGCATAATGACTGGCCCACAAACACAGATCCAAAAACTTCTGCACTCACAAACACAGCCAGCCCAGCCCAGCTCAGTCAGTCACGTACACGCACACTCACCTGCACGCGATTCAGATGTTTCAAAGTCCACTTTCACGTCAATGCTACCACACACCTATACAAATAATCTTACACAGATGCACACTCACACAGGCAAACACCATCACATTCATGTGACTGCAGATACGTATGCACATATGTATATCTACACACACTGACCAACAAAAACAGAAGCACACAGACTAATGCACACAAATATTGGCAGAACTATGCACAGGTATAAACACACAAAAAATACACGTGCCAAAATGTATTCACATGATTGATTCATGAGTAACTCTAAGGAGAGGCAAAAACAAGATTCTCAAACGGCAAATGTATACTAACGAACTCAGCAAATGCACCCAAACACACATCCACAGCCAAGCCTTATCGCACACACATACTCCTCTGGCTCCCAGCCTGTGGGCCCAGGCCCTACAGACCCCGTTAGCCCTCTTTCCTGGAACGGGGAGGGAAAATCTCCACTTTGTCTGCCTGGCCTCCCTAACTTAGAGCACCCCGGTCAGTCGCTGGGTTGGCACCTTGGGAAAGGAGGCATGGCCCTCTCCCTCTCCCTCCCCCCACCACAGCCACATTCCCCCTCCACACACACCTGCGAACGCCCCGCACACCCTCCGAGCCCCGTGGAATGGCACTTCCGGCCTCCGATGATGGATCGAACTTGCACACTCCGTCCGGACGCCCAGCGTGTGCAAACAGCGCCCCGCGCAATCTCCAGCGTACCCTCCTCGGCCGCGCTACCCACTCACCGCGGCGCCCCGACTGGCTGACCCGGGATCTGGAAGTTGCAGCGAGGAAAGCGCAGACGCGGTGAACATCACTTCAGAGCTGGCTTCGGGAAGACCGGTGCATCCTGGATCTCCCCCTCCCCACATCTCCCCCCGAGCCCCGCGGCCAGCGCGCTCTGGCTGGAAACAACTCCGCGGTCTGAGACCGGGCCAGAGGACATCCCCCGCCAACCTGGGTCTGGGCTTGCTCGGCCTCTCCCTCCCCCGGCCCCCCCTCTCTCTCCCTCTCCCTGAGAAAGGCCGGGCTGGGCTCCAGCCCCCGCGTATGACAAAGGAAGCCGGTGCCGCCTCCGGGAGTCCCGAGAACCTCGCCGCCGCAGCTCCAGGGCGCTGACCCCAGGGGTGCGCGGATGGGGGAGTCCAAAACGACAGGCTGGGCTGGGGAAGAAGAGGCAGACGTAGAGCGCGATCCCGGCCTCGGGCAACTTCTGCAAGTTCCGTGGATTGTGAAGGGGGCAGAGGTCCCCCTCCCACTAGGCCTTCGAACCCCAGCCCCCCAAATATGTGTGAAGAGAGAGAAGAGAGACGCAGTTTTCAGATCGCGCGGCCCCCAGCCCCCAAACTGGAAGGTAAATACTTACTTAGCCTCCGAACCAGGTACAAGCTAATACTCAACAATACTGATGCCTTGTTTTTTTTGCTCTGTCCGGACCGCAACGCTGTAGCCAATTTAGATATGCTATAAATTTAAGAGGTTGCCATGGCCACCGCGTACCCATTGGCCGCCGGGCCCCCTACGTGCCTCGCCACGTCACCAAATCTGAATAAGGATGCGCGAATTAGGCGGCGGCCAGACAAAGATGAGGATCGGGACCGCTTGAAAGTGGGGGAAAGTGCCGGCGCCTCCGCCACCGGGGAAAGCCGCTCGGCAGAGGCGAAGCCAGCGGCCACCCAAGATACACTGGGGCGCGCGGCCCGGGGCATGAGGCTGTGAACGCCACCGCTCCCCACCCCGCCCAGGGCAGCCCAGCGCCAGGCCAGCAATCACCCGAGGACTTGACCGGCTGAGTCTTGGTTCGGACCGGACTCGCCCGGCGGCGGCCAAGAGGAGAGGCGGAGAGCAGCGGCGGCGGGGCCAGGGGGCCCGAGGGCCGGGGGCCCAAAGGGAGGGCAAGGCGGCCCGAGCCGCCGGGGCGCGGGGCTATGATGGTGCACTGTGCTGGTTGCGAGCGGCCCATCCTCGACCGCTTTCTGCTGAACGTGCTGGACCGCGCGTGGCACATCAAATGCGTTCAGTGCTGCGAGTGTAAGACCAACCTCTCGGAGAAGTGCTTCTCGCGCGAGGGCAAGCTCTACTGCAAAAATGACTTCTTCAGGTAAGAAGCCGCGCCACCCTGCTGCCCGAGCGCCCACCCTGCTGCCCGAGCGCCCGCCCTGCAGGCGCTCCGCTGGGGCGCCGGGGAAGGGGACACCACGAACCCCATCCCAGCCTCCCAGGCCCACCGGATTCCATGGGGAGCCGGGGAGCCCACCACTCTCCTCCTGTCCTCGGTCCAACAAGGGCCTGAACCCAGGCAGAGTGAGAAGAACGCTGCTTGGCTGCTTGTAGCTGGCTTTTCCAGGCCGGCTTGGATCGGTGGTGGGCCAGGGGGAGGAAGCCTGACAAACTTGCTGCCCATCCGGCTCTGCCTCTTGCTAGCTGAGGCCACCCCAAGGGCGGAAGCTTCCAGCCAGGCTCGGAGAGACTAAGGATTTTTGCGAAGTTAGGGGCAGGCAGAGTGCGGAGTCCAGAAGCTGGGCTCCAGGCAGGTGGGACCCCCAGAGTGCTTCCGGACAAACAGAAACTTCCCAGCCCCTGAGGGGGCTCAGCCAGAAAGGCCTCCCCTGGTGACGGGGCAGGGAATCTTCTCCTCACTCCCCCCATCAACTCCTTAAACATTTTCTCTTCTGTTGAAAGTGCAAATGAAATGGAAGCTGGAATCAGGACCTCCAGAGTCTTTTCAGTCCACAGCTGCCTACGGGCGCCCTCAGGCAGGTCACAGCAGATCACTTCTCTGAACCTCACCTTCCCGGCTGAGAAACGCCGAAGGTCGGCCTGGAAGGCTGTGGGGTTTTTGGCAGCTCAGCCCCGCCTGCTTCCCCCGGCTTTGTGAGTGCCAACTGCGTGGAGGGAAGGGGGGGGCGTGATTAACGCCCTGGAGGAAGGCGGCTCGCCGGCCCCAGTACCTGGCACTAGGGAACTTGAATAGGAGAAAAGGTCAGATGCGCCTTTACACGTGTAAACTCCTCGGCCCCAGAGGCCCAAGGCCCCTAATGTGGTGGCGCTTGCAAAGCACCTAATGATTTTTGATAAGGTGCATATGGCCAATTATGCTGCCGGATAAGGCCAAAAGTGACTTATGGCTTCTAATGCCCTCACTACATCAACGTCACCCAAATTCGCCCTGTTTAGAGACGTGGGTACGAGTAGACGTGGGGCCCCAGAGTCCTGGGCCCTCGCCCTCCCCCTCCACCGGCACCTCACCCCTCCCCGCGCAGGTCTGCACCATCCATTTCGGGGGAGGCCAGCCTTCTCCCAGCGCTCAAGGAAGAAAGAAAAGGACTTAGACCAGGAACACAGAAAAGGTGGCACGGGAGAGAGCCCGTGTTCTGGCCATGCAGGTTTTGCGTTGCCTTCTGGTCACATTTTCCCACCGCCTGCCAGGGCCTGAGATTTGGGGACCTGGAGATTCGGTCCCTGCCCTTCAGAGTCCACAGGCCCCTGACTTGCTCAAGCGGGGCCCAGAGCAGGGACTGCAGAGTCTCCAGTGCTGGTGGTGCTGAGGGTCAGCGGGAGGTTCCCTCCTTCCTGCTAAGGTTCAGCTCAGAAGAGGCGCCCCCCAGCTCCGTTGCTAGGACCCGACAGCCAGGCTCACTGGCCCTACCTGGACCCCAGCAGACTGTTGAGGATCCAGGAGGCAGAGCCGAGGAATGGTCCAAACCCGGCCTGCCTGGCTTAAAATGCTTCACGACCTCCAGAGCAGAGTTTGCCAGGTGCAGCCCAGGCCGATCTGGTAGGGATGTGGGGTGGGGGAGGGGCGCGACTTGAGGTGCTCTGGGCCTTCTGCGGGGCTGAAGGCTGCGCCCATTGCTGGAAGCCCGGCAGAGTCCAAATAAACCTGACCGAGGCATGACAGCCCCAGTCCCAAGAACAGACCTGGATATTTGTCTCATGTCTTGCGTTCTGGCCACGGAGGACAGGCTTGGGATCTCATTTGACAGCCGTGGAAACGGAGGCTTTTCAGAAGCTAGGGAAGGGTGGGAAGAGGTCAGGGCTTCAGGGGGATGGGACACCGAGCTGGCCCTGGGTGACGGGCCGTGCCGTGTCTGCAGGCGCTTCGGCACTAAGTGTGCAGGCTGCGCGCAAGGCATCTCGCCCAGTGACCTGGTGCGCAAGGCCCGCAGCAAGGTCTTCCACCTCAACTGCTTCACCTGCATGGTCTGCAACAAGCAGCTGTCCACGGGCGAGGAGCTCTACGTCATCGACGAGAACAAGTTCGTGTGCAAGGACGACTACCTGAGCTCGTCCAGCCTCAAGGAGGGTAGCCTCAACTCAGGTAGGAGGCCCCGTGCCCCTCCCCAGGCCAGGCCCCAGCGCCCTCCGGCCAAGGCCTGCCTGCGCTCCCTCCTTTGCCCCCTGCGCGGCCGCGGTGCACGGCTCAGAGCTCTCCACTCGCACCGGGCAGGTCAAGGCACAGGGAGGTGCGGGGGCTGGGGAAGAGGGTCCACGTTTGGAGCCAGCCTTCCAGGATGCTTACACGGCCAGCTCTTCCCCGCCCTCCTCCAATTCAGGAGCCTCTTCCAAGCTGCCCTCCTCCCCGAGTTTGGAACCGCACAATTTCCCCTTTCCGAGTCTTTTCGGCTCCTGGTATTTTCTAGCCGCACTGGGAGGACACTAATTGGGGTCTCGAGGAAGGAGAGAAGGGAGAGGAAGATCCCAGGCCCGGAGGGCATCTGTACCCTCCTCCCGTCCCCTCTCCTCGAAGGCAGGGCTCTCCAGAGAGCGCGACTCCCCCTTTCCCAAGCACCGGCTGAAAAGTGCTGAGAGGGCTTGAGAAGGGCGCTTCCAAAGGCCCAGCCCCGCCTGGAGGGAGTGGGCGGGCGCCGGGCCCCTGGGGGAGGGGCTGTCGCCGGGTTTGGGAGGGAACCCGCCGGCGTTGGTGGTGGCCTGAGCCTGCAGGAACCGGCTACCCGACTGGAGAGGTCTCGGGCCGCCGCTGACGCCCCGTCCCCTTCCCGCTCCGTCCTCTCGCAGTGTCGTCCTGTACGGACCGCAGTTTGTCCCCGGACCTCCAGGACCCACTCCAGGACGATCCCAAGGAGACGGACAACTCGACGTCGTCGGACAAGGAGACGGCCAACAACGAGAACGAGGAGCAGAGCTCGGGCACGAAGCGGCGCGGCCCGCGCACCACCATCAAAGCCAAGCAGCTGGAGACGCTCAAGGCCGCTTTCGCCGCCACACCCAAGCCCACGCGCCACATCCGCGAGCAGCTGGCGCAGGAGACCGGCCTCAACATGCGCGTCATCCAGGTGCGGCCCGGGTCGGGTCTGGCCGGGTCACCCCGCCCCAGCCCCGCTGCGCCCCCGAGCTGTGAAGCTCGGAGGAGCCTCCCGCCCAGCCTCCTTGGCTGAGAGCGCGCCGAGGCCGGTGTAGGGGCGGACGGTGCGCCGGAGATGGCGGCCAGCTGGTCAGACTCCTAGCCAAAAGATTCAGCCTAGCCCTGCTGTCTTCCGGCGGTGTCCTCTCGGGCGGGTCACTTCACATCTCGGAATCCCACCCCCGCCCCTTCCAGGGGAGGATTTAGCCTCGCTGGAGGACAGGACCTTTCCTGTCCTCCCATCCTCTGAGCAGAGAAAGAGGCGATGCTCTTCACGTGCTCCTTCCCTGCGCCCGACGCGCGGGCAGACAGACGAACGGCCAGAGCCCGGCTGGGGAGTCGCGGGGCCCGAGACCAGAGCCGTGCCGGGCGGCAGGCCTTTATAAAGCCGTCAGGCCGCGGATGGGCCGAGGACCAGGAAGCCCAAGTCTTTATGAGTCGCCCCACGGGTCCGCGAAATCCTTCATCCTTGGCTGGTTCGCCGAGGCCCCTCTCCACCCCTTTGGTCTAATCCGGCCCGGCCCCCGGCTCAGGGCATTCTTGGTGCGGAGGAGGCGCTAGGACCCAGCGGGGGTGGCCCGGGCAGGGAGAGAAGGGGACCCGGAACAGAGTTCACAACCCCTTCCTCTGTCCCAGGTGTGGTTCCAGAACCGACGGTCCAAAGAACGCCGGATGAAACAGCTGAGCGCCCTGGGCGCCCGGAGACACGCCTTCTTCCGGAGTCCGAGGCGCATGCGCCCGTTGGGCGGCCGCTTGGACGAGTCTGATATGTTGGGGTCCACTCCGTACACCTACTACGGAGGTAAGCAACCTCCTTGGACGCGGTGCCCCACACCTAGGTCAATGCTGGTTGAGGGTGCGGGGCCGGATAGCCGTGATCTCAGGCTGCGCCGGGACCCCTCCCTCCCTTCTACCCATGCAAGACGTACAAAATCACGAGCACACCTTAAGAGACACGCATCAACACAGGCACACTCACCCACAGATACTTCCTGGACAGAAGATCAGACACATGGGTTCACTCAACCATGCAGTGGTACCGACAGACAAACACATGAGAAAAGCAGTGACACACCCAGGCAGGACCACACGAGTTCAGAGACCCCGGGGACACGCATCTAGACACGTGATTACCCTCAACCAACACAGGTATACCCCACCCCGTAGACATACTGGCACTCTCACGCGTCATACCAAGTCAGGTACTTCTGCGTGCACCCCATCCCAAGCTGACACACAGCCTTTGCTGCCCGGGCCCACGGCCTGGTGTATTTAGCACCAGCAGGAAAGCAGGCACTGGAGGGCAACACCAGCAGAAGGGATGGAGGGGCCAGGATTCATCTGCGGTTGCCCCCTTGCTATCTTCCAAGTCCGCATCTCCTGTTGGGCTACGGGGACTGTGTACACAGCACCTGGCCCGGTTAGCCCAGATGCTGGCAGCTGCTCTGCGCTAGGACTCCCGCCCACCCTGCAGCTTCCAGCACACCAGGGTTCATCGGGGCTGGGGTGGGCAAGGATTGAGCCAGCCCAGTTATGCACTCTCTGTCTTTGGGGCTGCAGAGGGCGAGGAGCCCACTTTGCACAGAGGAAGTTCATGGTTGGTGTTACCAGGCTCAGGCCTGGGTGAACTCTCCTCTTGGTCACCCCTTCCCTTCCTCCTTCCTTCCTCTCTCCTCCCTTCACCCCACTATGTTAACTTACTTCACTCTCCTTCCTGGATGACCTCTTCTGACTCCCTCACCTCCGTTTTTCGTTTTTTTGTTTTTGTTTTTGTTGTTGGTTTTGTGGTTTTTTTGAGACCCACTTGTTTTGGGGCACTGACTCACCGTCCTACGCATTTCAGACTTGTAGACTCCAGGAAGGCACCTTCCCCTTCTATTCCCGAGCCTCTGGATTTGGGGAGCCCCCAGGAATGCCTCTGCCTGCGGGGAATCTGTGCTCAGTGCCACCCAGCCTGGGGGAGGAGGGGCAGAGGCTAGTAGCCCAGCTTGGGGAGAGGTGGCAATGTGGAGGCCCGGAGCCAGGTGCCCAGGCAGACCCAGAAGGGAAAATAAGAGACCCCTATAACTAGCCTTGGTACATCCGCAGGCCTGGGAGGTTAGATCTTCTGGCCTGGCCAGGGGCCCCAGAAACTGTGGATGAAATGTGGTGATGTGCTTTTTCGGGAGAGACTGAGATGGCAGGGCCCAGGTTGGGGGGCTACAGACACCAGAGGCAGCCGGGATGGTGGACTTGTCCTGGGGCCTCTACTCACCAACTCTCTTCACCTATCTTTGGCTCCTTGAGCGCAAAATCTCCGCCCGGCGCCCGGCGGCCCGGCGGCGCAGGGAGGCTGGCGGGGCGGTACCAGTCCGGAATTTTTCCCCGCCTGGGTAATTAACCAAGGTTTCCCCCAGGACCAGTGTGCCTCTCACCAATCCCACCGCCTCCTCTACCCGCGTGGCTGCTGGATGGGGTGGCGGCCTGGACATGCGGGCCCCTCTTTCCCCGGAATGGGGGGGGGGCGGACCCCCCAATCCCAGGGAGGCAGCCCCGCCTAATCCGTGCTGGGAGATCCCGGCGTCGGCGGCCGGCAGCGGGCGAGAAAGGGGCCGGGCGGCGGGGCCGGCGGCTCCCCGTGGGAGCGCGGACAAAGCCCCAGCTGCGGCTTTTGTGCCCTTTTCAGACGGCGTTTGTTCCAATTACCTCCGGCCCGGCCGCCATATGGGCGGAGGCGGCGCGCTCCGCGCGGGGGCCGAGGCCCTCCCTGGCTAGCCGGCTCGCTACGCGCCGTGGCCGTCCCCCTTCCCCGTCCCTTAGGGGCCCCAAATTCGCCGCTTCCAACCTTTCTCTTCACTTACGGGGAGAATGGAGCGAGTGGTTTTTAAAAAGTAATTGGCGACCGTTTGAGCTGTTGCCTAAACCGTCTCCAGGCCCGCCTCCAGACACTCCCCGTTTGGACTGATGTCGGGGGAGGGGGGTTTGGAGCGGGAAGGGGGCGGCAGGGGGCGTCCAGGACTCGCCCGGGTGACAGACCCCCAACACTAAGCAGGAGGCGTGGGTCTGCAGAGGAGACCCCGGCTTCCGGGCGCGCCGGTTTTCCCGCCGTACAAAGCGGGTTATTGTCGCGAGTGCGGGCTACACGGCGCTCCTTTCCTGGCTTCCCACACCCCACTCCTTGGGGCCGACCGGGGGGAGGGGAAGAGGCTGTACGGAAGGACTTCAGGAAAGGGGGCTCTAGGAGGAGGTCACACGGCTGATGCAGAGACACTTTGCTGAGAACGGGCGAGCGTGTCATCTGGACCCTCTGTGCTCCCGGAATTTGCGGGCAAAATGCGCATTTGTGCATTTTTCCGGAGAGAGAGCCCATGGCTATCATCAGTTTATCAAAAGAGCTCAGTGTCCCCCGGTACTCCAAAACCTTGGGGTCGTGGCAAACCCGCCCGGGGTCAGCCTGGAGGACCCCAGGCACACGGAACTCTAGGCGTGGCCCGGCGGGTGTTCTCATCCTCCTCCCCATCTCCCGAGTCTCTGGGCCTCAACTCTCTCCGTTCCAGGCCAGGTGAGGCCGGCACAGACGGTCGCAGTCCCACGTTCCCCGGGACGGACGCGGGGCGCAGGGGCCGAAGGAGAGGGCGCGGAGGCCGCCTTGCGCGCTCCGAGTCCAGGGTTCCGCGGCCGGGGCCCAACTCGCCAGCCCCTCGGCGCTCCGGCCGCGCTTCTCCCCGGCGGGGTCTCGGGCCGATCCCGGGCACTTCGCCTTCGGGTCTCCGTCCGCCGCCCCTGCGTCGCCGCCCTGCTCCTCTCGCCGGCCTCCCGGCCCCGGCGTCTCTGGCCGTCTGTCTGACTCATCTCGCGCGTCTCTGGGCGCCTCTGTCTCTCCCGACCTTCCGTCTCGTTCCGGGGTCTCTTGCCGCGTTTCTCCCGTGTCTCTAACCACACGGCCGTCTCATCTTTCTCTTTGCGTCCTCTGGACTGTCTCTGCCTTACTCGAATAAAGCCGGGTCTCCGTCTCAGCCGTGGGTTCGGTGACTGAGGCTCTTTTCTTGCCCGGACGCCGACTCTGAGTCTGGGGGCTCCCCGCTGCATCCCCTCTCCGCTCCCCTTTCACCCCGTCCTCTGCCGAATCTCTCCCTGTCTCCTTATCTGGCGGTCGCGTGACTCTCGCTCGCTGCGTATCTCTCACCGACTCTAAGACACTGTCAGGCCTCGTCACTGTCTGGCGCCTCCCGCTGTCTCCGCTCCGTCTCCCTCTGGCAAGGAACCTCTCTGTGTGCTCCGCGTCGTCTCTGAGCCTCTCCCGGCCCCGAGCGTAGCCTTTCCGTGCTTCTGGTTGTCTCTCTGGCCAGCACGAGCTCCGGGGCTGGTCCCCCGCCCCTCCGGCCTCCCTTGGTCTCCGCAGGCCTCTCCACGGGTCTTTCTCTAACCTCGAGTCAGTGTCGCGCGGTCCCCCGTTAACGTCCTGTCCCGGTGGCCCCCACCACGTCCCACGTCTCTGGCCTTTGTCTCCCCGGGTCCCCTCCCCCGGGTCTCTTCCGCCGGGTCCCTCGAGTCCCTGGGCGACCTCGCATCTCTCACTCTCCCCTCTCCCGCCCCGTCCCCTCCGCAGACTACCAGGGCGATTACTACGCGCCGGGAGGCAACTACGACTTCTTCGCGCACGGCCCGCCGTCGCAGGCGCAGTCCCCGGCCGACTCGAGCTTCCTGGCCGCCTCGGGGCCCGGCTCGACGCCGCTGGGCGCGCTGGAGCCGCCGCTCGCCGGCCCGCACGCCGCCGACAACCCCAGGTTCACCGACATGATCTCGCACCCGGACACGCCGAGCCCCGAGCCGGGCCTGCCGGGCGCGCTGCACCCCATGCCCGGCGAGGTGTTCAGCGGCGGCCCCAGCCCACCCTTCCCCATGAGCGGCAGCAGCGCCTACAGCGGACCCCTGTCGCACCCCAACCCCGAGCTCAACGAGGCCGCCGTGTGGTAAGGCCGTCGGGCCGGGCCGCCCCCCGCCCCCCGCGCTCGGCCCTGGGGCCTCGCCCGGCCGTCCCCACCCCCCCAGCCCCACCCCCCGCGCCCGGGACGCAGCCTCCCGAAACCAAAGCGCCCGACGCGGCCGCGGCGCGGGGCGCCCTCGGGGGCTCTCTCTCGAGTCCGAACTCCACCGGCAGCTGCTTCTCGGCTGGGCGCGGAGGGGTACCGACCCCCGCATCTGCATCCACCCCTGGGACTCTCCGGGAACCCCCTGCCCTCCGCCAGCGCTCCCCGGCAGCCGCGAGCGATTTCTTGGGACCAAAGTGAATACTCCGGAGGGTCAGGGGATTTCGAGCACGCTCTAGACTTCCCCCGACCCCCCACCACCACCCCGCACCTCGTTGGACCAAGAGAGGGCTGAAGCCGAGGGACAGAGACAAGTTTTTTTTCCCCTCCTTGCAATCCGAGTGGCATTTTGTAATCCTATTTCTCACTCTGCTTTCCCGTCTTTAAAAAAAAAAAAAAGATAAGAAAAAGAGAGATCGAAGAGAAGAAAGGGAGCAAAATGAGTTAGAGAGAAGATGGAGAGAGCGCCAGCCAGAGAGAGAGAAAAGATGGAGAGAGAGAGTGAGAAACACGCTTGGACGGGGGTGTCGCTGGGAGGAAGACAGCGCCACCTGCGCGTTGGCGCCCCCTGGTGGCCAATCTTGAGGATCACGGTCAGCTTCTCTAGGAAGGGGCGGGGGGCGGTCCGGACATCGGCGGCCCAGGGCCAGACCCCCACCTCTTCCTTCCTTTGACATTTATTCTGACCCCGGGGGTCCAGGCCAGACTCAAACACTCGCCCACCCTGCGCTCCCGCTGGGCAAGGCGCCAAGATTTCTTGGGCTCTTGCCCACAGACCACCCTCCGTGCCCGGGTCCTGGAGGCTGGGTGGTCAGGATGTACAGTATTATACTTTTTTGGAAGTTGAACGCTTCTAGTTTCCTTATTTTGTATAAAGAAGAAACAAATAAAGTATGTTTTTGTGTTTACTGTTTATTTATTGTACACTAGTTATCTGGGGTTGGACATTTTATATTTTTAAGAGGCGGGTGGGCAGAGTGTGGGAGGGCAGCAGAAAGAGGTTTACCTAAAAAAAAAACCCACAAAAAACCCACAAAAAAAAACACAAAAATTCAACTTTTTTAAAAATAAAGATTAATAAAAAAAATTCTTTTTCCCTCCGCGCTGTGTGGTTTTCTTTCTTTCTTTCCTTGTTTTGTTTGTTTGTTTGTTTGTTTCTTTTTTGTGCCCCTGTCTTCAGTCACTCAGAGTGAATGGAGCTGTTCTGGTTCTTGTTTCTGACATAAAACGGACTTGATGGGTGCAAAGACCTCTCCTCATCTAGAGGGGTGGCAGGGGGGTCTTTTGGCAATTACCAGGTAAGGAAGGTGCCTGTCATGTTTTTTTCTTTTCTCTTTTTTTTTTTTTGGACTGCTACTATGCACCACTAGTATCTCCCCCTGCTTTACGTAATACCCCGATCTAACACAAGCCAGCCTGGCACATAGTAGGCCTTCAAAATATTTGATGACTGAATGGATGTGTGATTTGTTTGTCCGCAGAAGAATTCTAGCTTCACTCCTAATTACGCCTCCATGTAATTCCAGGTGGCAGAAACAAAACCAAACAAACAAACAGGCTGGTAGGCCCAGTGCTAGTTATCTGCAAGGCTGTATTAGGACAGAAAGTGCCCCCAGGGAGAGCAAGGCTGTTTGCCCTGCAGTTCTTATGCAGTGCCTGCTTGTGCCCTTCGGTAAACCAGCATGATGGAAGGGAGTCCTCCGGGAGACTTAATGGGCCTGAGGCCACTCCCTAAACACAAGTCCCTCCCTCTCTCTGCCTCAGTTTCCCTACCTTCAAAAGTGGGGACTGGAGGGAATGCTTCCTATGCCTCATTTCCTTTCTGCTCAAACACTGTAAGATGAGAAAAGCAGACGAGGAGAGAAAAATAGACGGAAGAGGGTCCCGCGTTTGGATGCCTTTTCCCCCAAGCTTAGGGTGGGGGGAGCTTGCCCATTTTAGCAGCGGCAGGAAAAGGAGGGGGACAAGGAGCTGGTGGGTAGTGAACCGCCAATGGGCACATGCTAAGGGTTCTCCTCATCTGTCCTTCTTTTGTGTGGACATCACAAGAATTAATTCGAGGTGACCTGGCTTTTTCTTTTCGTTCCTTATAGCACATTTTCTTTTTGTTCCTTATAGCACAGACAAATGCTACTTGCTCATTGTGGAAAATCTAGAAATTTCAGATAAACAAAAGGAAGAAAAAGCAGTCGCCCAGAATCTCAAGTAAAGTAGTGGATGCATTTCCTTCCAGTCTTTTTTTCTTTTTAGGACTAGAGATCGTGCACACATAGACACAGAGCATAGACTTGCCCTTGGCATGCTCACAACTCTGGGAGCACCAGGCGTGGGAGAGGCCCACTCTTGTGTCAGGGGATCCTTGAATAACCCTGGGGTGGCCCCATCAAGATCTCATAGGGTGGCTTCGGAAACCGGAGTCCAGGAGGGATGTGATCTCTGGCGTCACGATCTGGACTTGAGACTAATTCCCCAGGGGCTCTTCCTCTGAGTGTTTGTTAGTGAGGAGGGTTGGGAGCAGAGGTCACCTAGGAGTGGGTTGAGGGAAGAACAGAACAAGGGCCCTGGGGTCTGGGAGACTATCTGGCTGGTCACCGCATCACCTTTTTGAGCCTCAGTTTGCTCCACCATGAAATGGGCTCACAATGGCATTTCATCCCCATTGGAGAGATGCAATTTAACCCGTGGCCAAGGTTTAGGAAATATAGGTCTTGGATTCAATCCTCATCCCCATCCTCTGCCAAACACCCCCCCACACACCCCCACACCCACACCGCCACACCCCCACACACACACACACACCAGCTTCCTTGGACGATGACAAGGGGAGAGAGAAGGGGACGCTTGTCAAAATCAGCTCAAATCCACCCCCACTCCTGTGAGCTCATTTCAGCTCCCCTAGTGCCTGCTGGGCCCAGGGCCAAAAAACACCCCCCCACACACCCCCACACCCACACCGCCACACCCCCACACACACACACACACCAGCTTCCTTGGACGATGACAAGGGGAGAGAGAAGGGGACGCTTGTCAAAATCAGCTCAAATCCACCCCCACTCCTGTGAGCTCATTTCAGCTCCCCTAGTGCCTGCTGGGCCCAGGGGCTCTGGGAGGAGAAATCTCACCCCCCACTCCACCCTGCAGCAGTGACCCTGCAGGTGTCACTGTCATGGTCTTGGGTGCACTTAATTAGGGAGGCAGTTCCTAAGGAAAGCTGGGTGGAGAAGGAAGAGAGTTGGAAAGGGACATTTGTCCCTACACACCCACAACCATTTTCTCAAAGTGTGATCAGAAGACGAAGCTTGCTAAAAATACATATCCCTGGGCCCCCTGGCTCATGGCTGGAATTGCTCTCTGGCGTGGTGCCCAAGATGCTTTACATTTGTCAAGCTCCCCCATTGCTTCTGAAGTCTCCCAAACTTGCAGGACCTCTGCCTGAAATAGTCGTGTCCAGAGTCTAATATGATCCTCATAACGCCCCTTCAGGATAAGCGTTGTTATGCCCATTTTACAGATGAGGAGACTGAGATTCATGAGCTGCCTGGGGTCACACAGACATGGAGTAGTTTTGAATCAAGAGCTTCTGCTTCCAGAGCCCACATTGTCCCTGGACCCAGGACGTTGCCCGGCACAGGTAAGACCTCATTCTGTGTCTAACAACTACCTGAATGAATGAATGAATGAATGAACGAAGGAATGAAATGAAATGAATGTGCTCCAGATGCCGTAAAAAGAACTTCAAGGAAGACTCTGATGAATGCTAATTCTTACTGGTAGCAACCTCACTGGATTTTGTTTAAAAGCCCTTCCGGGGTTAAACAAAGCCAGCCAGAAGGGCAAAGGGCTCAGTGAAAATTGCCAAGGTCAAAAGACAGAGGACTTCCAGCTTCTCCACGTTTGTCCTTGTTTCTTTCTCTCTCCCCCGTCCTCGTCCCTTTCCTCCTACATTAATGTATCTGTTCATCTCCTCTATCTCCTCATCGCCTGTATTTATTATCATTTAAAACTAAAAGGTCTCCGAGAGGACAAAAAATACGGTGAGCTGTGCAGGTAAGGAGGTTAGCCAGCCCCTGGCTGCGCCTTCCAGCTCTGGGAAAAGGGGGACATCGCCTCTCCCTTGCTGCCCCGAGGCTGTAATTCTGGCCGGCACTGGACAGTGAAGCCACATGTATTCCAGCCCCCCGCATGCATGCATGCCCTGCCCCGCCCCCATCTCTGTCCTGCTGCCCTGAAATGAACACCCCACGGAGCCCGAGCCTGAGATCTGACCCACTGTCTTAGGACTAATATTTAAAATGCAGAATGGCTGTGGAGGGTTCCTGCTCCCAAGCCTTGTCGTGCAGTAAAAAGATATAAACAGAATAAATTACCTCTCTAGCTCGGATTATGAGAATACCCATCTCCTGACCGGAATTTTAAGTCCTGTCTCCCTCATAGTGCTGCATCCGGCTGATTTATGGAAACCCGAGCACTTCTCTGCATATTTCTTCTGTTCAGCCAAGTGACCGAGTTTACCCTTCCTATGCCATTAGCGTTATTAACACCTGGGCAACCGATCATTGCAAATGGGCCATTTCTGTGATGAACGGAAACCTCTCCCACTGTTTCTCTGGGGCCTTGCCGCCTCTGGCCTCCTCTTTCTGCACTTTGTGCTGGGGCTCAGGACCACCCCCAGCACCTGCTGAGGGGCTCCAGGGGGTCTGGGAGGAAACCTCTCACCCCAGCACGTGTCCATGCTTTCAGGCAAGCACGCAGAAAGTGATAATACCACTCATTTTTTTATGCCTCAGAGAATGTTCCAGATGGAGGGCAATGCCCCCATTGACCAGGGAAAGAAACTGAGGCTCAGAGATGGCAAAAGACTAGCCTAAGTTCCCAGAGAAAGTTTACAGCAAAAGTTGGGATCTGAATTCAAATCTTCCAGCCCCTTGACACTCAAAGTATGGTCCTTGGATCAACAGCAGTGGAATGCGGAATCTCAGGCCCCACCCCAGAACTTCAGAGCCAAAGAGTGCACAAGCCCCAGGAGATGAGGGTGCACATTCGGTTTTTCGAAGCATTAGCTTAGAAACACACGCAGGTTCTCAATAATCCCTTTTTCACTGGAGGAAAACCTTATGGTGTAAATTCTCCTTGCTCAGAAGCAGCAGGGACCCCGCTGCCACGGTCATACCAAGTGAAGGTGAAGCAGCTGGCCAAACCAGTGTCACCCACCTAGGCACCTGTAGCACTGTGTCCACTGCTTCTTCCATTATAACACCTCAACCCACACCGTGTCTGTGTCCTGACCCCCAGGCTGTGAGCAACTTGAGACCAGGAAATGTATGTCACTCGATTTCGGGCACTCAACCTCTCTGAGCCTCAGCTTTGCCATCTATAAAAAGGGCACAATAAGATCTAACTTCAAGAGTCATCCCAAGGGTTGGGACTTCCCGGGTGGTCCAGTGGCTAAAGCTCCGCACTCCGAATGCAGGGGGCCTGGGTTCGATCCCTGGTCAGGGAACTGGATCCCACATGCCACAACTAAGAGTTCACATGCTACAGCTAAGATCCCACATGCCGCAACTAAGACCCAGCACAGCCATATAAACAAATATTAAAAAAAAAAAAAAAGAGTCATCACAAGGGTTAAATAAGTCTTCATATGTTATGGTCTAAACACAGTGCTTGGCATGGAGCAGGCCATTGGCTAATAAACACTGAATGAAACAATAATAATACAGGAATAATAACAATGGCTGTGTATCGGATGCTGTAGCTACTGTTATCATTATCCCATTTTCTTCTTTGAAGAAGTGCTTAAAACGTATTCTAAAACCAGGACTAACTTCACAGCCTATTTGGACAGAGATGCAATTTATTACTTTCCACAACATACTTCAAGATATCAATGTTATCTAATGGAAAATTATAGGGCTTGTAAAGATAAGAATAGTAAGAGATCAAGGTCTAATAAAGAATAATCTGGCAATCTGTTTCTTTTTATTTTTTGGCCACACTGCATGGCTTGTGGGATATGGGATCTTAGTTCCCTGACCAAGGATTGAACCTGGGCCCTCGGCAGTGAGGGTGTAGAGTCCTAACCACTAGACTGCCAGGGAATTCCCTGGCAATCTCTTTAAAAAGAAATGCACCACCAATGGATGAAAAGAGAAAATGTGGCATGTCCCTACATGGACTATCATTCAGCCATAAAAAGGAAGGAAGTACTGGTACAGGTTAAGACGTGGGTGAACCTTGAAAACATGATGCCAAGTGAAAGAAGCCAGTTGCAAAAGGACCATATATTGTATGATTCCATTTGTATGAAATGTCCAGAACAGATAAATCCATAGAGACAGAAAGCAGATTGGTGGTTGCCAGGGGTTGGGGGGAAGGGAGGTATGGTGATGGCTTAGTGGATGCAGGGTGTCCTTTTGGGTGACGAAGATATCTTGGAACTGGATAGAGGAGGTGGTTTCACAACACTGTGAACGTAACAAATGTCTCCGTATTGTTCACTTTATTTATTATTATTATTTTTGATGTTGGGGGTAGGAGTTTATTAATTAATTTATTTATTTTTGCTGTGTTGGGTCTTCGTTTCTGTGCGAGGGCCTTCTCTAGTTGTGGCGAGCGGGGGCCACTCTTCATCGCGGTGCGCGGGCCTCTCACTATCGC
>NC_041232.1:11794045-11862856 GCF_002837175.3 Physeter macrocephalus | reverse complement strand
TGTGGCTCACGGGCCCAGTTGCTCCGCGGCATGTGGGATCCTCCCAGACCAGGGCTCGAACCCGTGTCCCCTGCATTAGCAGGCAGATTCTCAACCACTGCGCCACCAGGGAAGCCCCGTATTGTTCACTTTAAAAGGATTAGTTTTATGTTATGGTTCAGCTCATTTTAAAAATATGGGGGGAAAAGGAATGCAATTTTTCTATATTCAGGGACCTACAGAACATCCAAACCTTGCTTAAAAAGAAATCCTGGGGCTTCCCTGGTGGCGCAGTGGTTGAGAGTCCGCCTGCCGATGCAGGGGACACGGGTTCGTGCCCCTGTCCGGGAAGATCCCACGTGCCGCGGAGCGGCTGGGCCCGCGAGCCATGGAGAGCTTGAGAACCTCTGCTGAAACCTGCTGCAGGCGCTCGGGCTGTTGTCGCTTCTCAATGGCAGAAGTTGCTGGAGGAAGAGTTTGCCTCACATGCCTTTGCGGGTCCCTGAGATCAAAATCAGTATCATCGTGCGATGCTGCCACGCTATTATTTAACCAACAGTGTGGGACACGGACCCACGGGAGGAACCAGGCATTTTCACAGATGCCTGATGCCTCATGAACAAGTCACTGTCTTTTCAGTTCTTTGTCAGCCCTTCTGATCGTTTTAGGGAGAGTCTCTGGTGCTAGCTTGCTAACCCTGGCTTACGCCGGCAGGCTTGGGGTCTTGGCAGGACAGAAGCTAGCTACATGTAATGGCATCGTTTTGTTTAGCCTTTTATATATTGCTACATGTATCTAATTCTGGGAAGTGATACTGTTTCTCTATTTAGAGTGGTGATAACTGTTCTCTTTCTAAACAGCATTTAAGGTTTCAAGAAACGTGTGAATTAGGTAATAGTAAAGATGATGCATGGATCTGGCACAACCCTAGGTGGCAAGATGGGTCTGGGGATGATATTTCAGGAATGTGAGCACTCAGAGAGAGCTGGTCCCTAAAGGCCCACTCCAGGTCACTGGAGACTTCTCTCTGATGAACTCAACAGTCCCAGGGGATTTTCCGTTTTGGACCAGCTTTGACGTGGCTGTGCTGTGTGACTATGATTAGGTTACTCACCCTCTCTGGACCTCAGCCTCCTCGTCTGAAAAATGGGGATGGGAGGTGGAATGAAGACCCTGAAATCAAGTTGTCCAGACCTCTACCTGCCGTCCTGAACCTGCTCTTCATTCATTCATTCATTCATTCACTCGGTCATTCAGCAAATATTTGTTGAAATAGTATGCACTGGGCACTCTTCTGAGCTCTGGGGTACAGATGTGAATAGGACAGTCTTGATCCCAGCCCTCACTGAGCTGATATTTTAGTGGGGGAGACAGACAGTAACCAAGGGAGAAAATAATTGGTCATTCCAAATAGTGGTAAGAAAAGAAGGTGGTGAGATTGGGAAAAACTGGGTGTTAAAACAGGCAGTCAGCCAGGCTGGGCTAGCGTGAGGCAAGTGGGGTACTCATGGTGGGTGCAAAATGTAAAGGGGGTGCACACCAAAAACGTAGGAGTCAAGATAAATAGTACTTTTATATAATATTTTGAAAACTCAAAATTAATGCAAAATAATCCGTAATGAACAAAACGGCAACATTTTAAATAAAGACAGGATCTGACAGATCTGCCATTCGGGGGAGATGAGACATCCAAGTGCAAGGTGAGATCCTATCTTTATGTAAAATGTCCCTATGTTTTTCACCATGAATTTCTGTTGCAATAATTTTCATTTTAAAGTTGTTTTATTACAATCTTTTTCTTGATTTCTGAGGTTTTTTTCTTTCTTTTTCTAAATTGATTTCGAGTTTTGTGGCACCCCTTACATTTTCCTCCCAAAGTGAGTACCTTGCTCACTTCACCGTAGTCCTGGCCCTGAGTGGCAGGCAGTGGGTCAGGAGGGCCTCTCTGAGGAGGTGACACTTGAGCCGAGTCCTGAATGAGAAGTTGCCAAATTTGCTGAGCTCTGGAAGGGTAGCAGGCAAAGGGAACAGCACTGACAATGGCCCTGAGACAGGATCAAGCTTGGTGAGTTCTAGGAAGAGAAAAACGCTGGTATGGCTGCAATTCAGGGAGTCTGGGGCTGGGGGAAAGAAGGAGGGGCTAAGACCCCAAAGGTCCGCAAAAGCCAGATGACACGGGGCCCTGTGGGCCTAGGTGAGGGGTCAGACCTTTATCTGAAATGCAGCCAGGGGCACGGGAGGGTTTCAGCAGAAGGGGTGACGCTCTGCCTTGGGCTTGTTTAAGACTGTTCTGGTGGTCCAGTGGTTAGGACTCTGTGCTTCCACTGCAGGGGGCATGTGTTCGATCCCTGGTCGGGGAACTAAGATCCCACATGCCGCACGGTGCGGCTGAAAAAAAACCCCAAAAAACATACAAACAAAAACTATTCTGGCTGCTGAGTGCGAAATAGATTGGGGATGGCAGCGAGGACAGCCTCAAAACTGGTGGCAGGAAAGCCAGTGGGGAGGCTGCTAGTCACCCGGGCAAGGGACATGCCCAGCTTCTGCCCTCTGTGTTTGCTGTCGCATGTCTTCTCCCTGGAAGCTTTCCCGGGGTGCTTTTAGTCCTCATTTTGCAGGAGAAGAATTTTGAGGCTCAGAGAGGTTAATTCATCTGCTCAGGGTCCTAGCTAGTAAGAAGCGGAGGTAGGCTTTGAACCCAGGTCTTCAAATACCCAGCCTGGCCCATTCTCTGCACACCTTACCACCTCAGGAGAAAGGGCTAGCACGTAACTTCAGGCAAGCCTCAGTTTCCCTCATCTGTAACATGGGACGAATTACAGCACCCACTTCCTGGGGTGGGGGAGTCCGGAAAATTGAATATGCCCTGCACAGGCTGAGTGCTCCATAACTTTTACCTTAAAAGGAAGAAAAAAGACCCTTTCCCACTACTTTTTCTCTCCCTTTCTCTCTCTGTGTCTCTCTGCTGGTTCTCCCCTAAAAGGAGAAACTTTGGTATTTATTCTTCAAACATTTATTTTATTCTTTAGGGTTTTTTTGGAAGGGGAAGAATTGGTGAAGGCAATCAGTTTTCGGACTTAAGATAAAAAATCACAGCAAAGGGTCGACTTGACTCTTTATAATTAATGGGGCGGCTTGTAATAGGATTCTCCTGCCCGTGGCGCTCCCAGGAAACACCTTTTTACATAAGATATTGCCCATGCCGGAATGGCAGCAGGGTGATTTATGGGGTTCCTTGCTCCAGAAAACCTCTCCTGGGGTTGCCCAGCCAGTGGAATTTATCAGGGAGTTTGGAAACCAGGCAAGAAACCTGCCCGTGACATTTTTGGTGGAGTTTAAAAAGCACAAACACTGGGGAAGGGAGAAGCCAGTGGGATGGGGACGGGGGAGAGGGTCCATTTAGGTTGGGTTTTCCACCAGCAGAGCCTGAGATGGGGGTCCTTGGCATGTGATTTATCAAGAGTAGAAGGGGATGGGAGGTGAACAGGAGGAGGGGAGGGCTCAGGCGGAGTCGGGTCTCAGCCTGATCCCACGGGGAGCTCTGCTCTGTGGATGGGACCACAGAGCTGCCCCCACCTTGAGGTTGCAGGAGAGGCCGCATCTCTAAACACAGTGGCTCCCACTGGCTGTTCTCTGGAGAAGGGGGCAGCTGTGGGCCATCAGCAGCCAACATTCTTAGCAGCTGGGGGGCATGGCTGCACCCACCTGATCCAGGAGATTCGAGTCAGTGGTGGGGTGAGCAGCAATCCTATGCAAAGGTTTCTCAGGACAGGAGATGAAGATCGAGGCTGGGGACAGAGCGGAGGGAGACGGGAGGCAGGCATATGGTCTCATGCTCCACTCTCCTAGGGCTCTTCATCATCCTCGGAGTAAAAACCAAAGTACTGACCACAGCCTGCAAGGCTCTTCGTGATCTGGTGCCCCTTCCCTCCACCCATGCACCCTCCTTACCTCTCTGTCCATCTTCCACCATCATCTACTTTCTCTCCCTTGCCCTTCCCTCTGCAGTCACAGTGGCCTCCCCACAGGTTCCCACCTCAGGACCTTTGCACATGCTGTTCCCTCTGCTCTTCCCCCATACATCCCCACATACTCCTTCATTTCCTTCAGTCCTCAGCTCAAACGTCACCTTTTCAAAGAAGCTTTCTTTAACCATCCTATCTCAACGAACCAAAAGATTAAGACACTTAGGAGACAGATCAACCCGCTGTGTGACTGGAGGCTCCTGACGCTGCTTCTCTAAACCTGTTTCTTCTGCTATAAACTAGCATCAATGACCCCAACTTCATAATAAAGAGCTTCTGTAAATGGGTTCCGTAAATTCAGCCACTATCCTGGTGAGGTGTTGGTGGGATCATTTAAATTTTCCAGAAGTTTCTTCTTCAAAGCAGTCCAGGGACTTCCCTGGTGGCACAGTGGTTAAGACTCCATGCTCCCAATGCAGGGGTCCCGGGTTCAATCCCTGGTCAGGGAAGTAGATCCCACATGCCGCAACTAAGAGTTCGCATGCCACAATTAAGGAGCCCGCCTGCCACAACTAAGGAGCTGGCAAGCCGCAGCTAAGACCCGGCTTGCCAAATAAATAAATAAACAAATAAATATTTTTTTTAAAAAAGCAGTCCAGTGGGTTTAGGGACTTGGTGAGATGCGTTGCCTCATTGGGTTCACTACCTGCCCGTCATCACAGCTCAGCGAACCAGATCCTACAGGGGGTGGACAGTGGTTCCACCTGCCTCCTTTCCTCCACTGTGGAACCCCTGGCTACTCTGGCTGTTATGGTAATGAGGGTCCTTGTCTCTGGAGCGGGCCTGGGCTCTACCTCTCTCTCAGCATCCCTTTCTTCGTGTGTAAGACAGGGAATCCTCCCAGGCACTGAGTAGTTGCTTGATAAAGTGATAACAATTAAAACAGCATGCCATCTCTCAGGAATACACAAATAGAAATAATCCAGAGACACCTCCCCACTCCCAAGAAAAAGACCCAGTAGAGATGAGATTTGCCTAACACAGGGTTTCCCAACCTCGGCGCTACTACTCTAAGGTCCAGTTACTCCTTGCCGTGGGGGCCATCCTGTGCATTGTAGGGTGTCGGGCAGCTTCTCTGGACCTCATCCACTAAGTGCCAGGGGCACGCTCCCCCAACCCAGCTGTGGCAATCAAACACGTCTCCAGAATTTGCCAAACAATTCCCAGCTCACATCCTGAGAGCTGCTCTGATTGGACAGTTTGGCTCCCGGGCCTGCCCTTGAACCAGTCACCATGGCCAGACAGAATACAGTGCTTGGATTGGCTGAGGTTGGGGTCACATGCTCCTCCTCCTTTCCTGCAGGACCTGTCCAGAGCCTTTTTATAAATATGCAGGCAAAGAGACCACATGGCTTTTCCTAAATTGCTTTGAATTTGAGCGAACACTAAGAAATTGGGAGATCTGTTATGCTGGACCTGCTATTGGATAAACTTGAGCAGTGGCCACCTCCTTTAGGCAGAATATGAGCTTTCCAGTTTGCTCCAATCCCCACCACTCCCTAATGTCTAGCCCCCAACCTGCTTCATCGTACACATCTAAGTTTGATGCCTGGCTAGTGACTGGATTATGAGTCCCAAGTGCAAAAATGTGAAGCTCTCCACAGTCTGAGGGAAATTCTTCAATGAAATGCAAGTGTTGCCTCAAAAATACACGAGTGCATGCACTCTCCCACACATGGACACAAACATACATGCATGCCTACAAGTACAAAAGCACACAGCCATGCACAGATGACTTGAGATATAAAGCCAGTCTGAGCCATCGTGTCCACAACTAAGGGTCAGACCCTTCTCTGAAGGTACTGGAGCACGTACCTGCTTTGTACTGGGCTCTTGCCCAGGCTGGAGAAAGCACAGCATCAGCGGCATGACCCTGGTCCGCCTTCCCATGCCCCTGCCATGCCTGGGGCCAGCTCTGGGGTAAAAACACCCCCTTTGCCAACCAAAGGCTGGATTTCAACCATCACCTTGGCTTAAGGCTGGAGTGAAGGACTAGACGGAGGCAGCCTCTGGAGGCAGGGGTTTTAGAGTCCACCTGATGAGAAGACAGAGGGAACCTCGGCCGAAAGAACCCACAGGGAACCAAAGGGCCCCCCTCCCAGGAGAGGGGCCCCAGCTGGGATGGGGAAGCTGGGTGTATCTCAGGCAGGTACACACACCTGGTGACCCAGTGTTCAGTGCTCTCCACAGAGCCCTGGACCAATACAGAAAATCTCCTGCTCCCAGGACCCTCCTCGTAGGCTCCCCATTTCCCCCACTGAGTGGTCCAGGAGGGCAAAGGCAGAATGGCAATAGTTTCTCAGCTCCAGAGTGCCCATCCTGCTACATCAGGTCATAACAACCATCACCTCAGCTTCAACCATCCACGTCCTGCTCTCTCCCTGTGCCTCCGCCCTGCCCTTGGCATTCCTTGGGTGTCAACCAGCAAGGGCTACTGCAAGGTAATTGACATGTGTTATCTGGACAGGGTCAACAGGCCCCTCGGGTTCTTATCTCAAGCTTGCCGAGACCAGGAGAGGAGCAAACGGCAGCTGACAAGTCTCCCAAGAGTGCAGCCAAGGACAGGAGCCCGAGTGGGAGACACAGCACCTGGAGTGGAGACGGGCTCTACCACTCACCTGGAGGAGTGCGGGGTTGGGGAGACGGTCTCTGGCTGAAGCAATCCCAGGGGCTTCCGGGAGGAGGCTGCCCTTAAACTGGGCTTCGAAGAATGTGTAGGATTTAGAAGCGTAGAGGGCATGGCATGCAGGGGGCATGGAAGCCAAAGAAAGGAGGTAGCAGCGCAGTCGTGATTAGAGGCACAAGCCCAGGTGTTTACATAGCAGCGTTCCAGTTCAGCTGTGTGACCTGGAGTAAGTGCTTGACTGCTCTGTGCCTCGGTTTCCTCATTTGCAAAAATGAAGATTATAAGAGTATCTACCACATAGGTTATTGCAGGATTAAATGAAATGACTGCTAAGACCCGAAGCACACAGTAGGCGCTCAACACAAGAATAACTACTAGTTCCTCCACACCCCTCACTGTTGCAGGAGGAACACTCAGGAGATGGTAAGAAGTAGCAATTATTGAAAGACGATACCTATGCCGGGTCCTAGGAGTAATCTGCAAACAACCCATTTTACTAATTAGAACACTGAGGTACTGAACCAGAGCATCATTTACTCAAGGTCACTGGGGTAGTGACTAGGAACAAAGTTCAGGCTCAAGCCTGGCTGTGTCCCGCCCTGGAGCGCTCAGTGTCTATTCTAGGAACCCACAAGGACATAGGGCTGGGTCCTGGAGGCTTCTGGAGGGACAACCTTGGCAACCGAGGTCGATATCTACGGTCAAAGGGAGGATGAAACCGAAGCAGCGGGAGGCCACTGCGGCTCTCAAATCCTCAGCCGGAGGAAAGGAGGAGACACCTGGTGGAGGGAACAGTTTGGCCAAAGGAAAGGAGGTGGGAAGCAGCAAGTGGGCCTCCTCCAGCACAGAGGGGCAGCCTGAGGCCCAGAGGAGGGGAAGGCACTTGCCCAAGGTCACACAGCCCTCATGAGGCAGCCCCTCAGTGGGAGCCGGGAGCTGGGTTCTGCCATGGGCTGTGACACAGGGTGGCCCCCACCCTCTCTGAGCCTTGTTTCCTGCAGCGCTGGGAAGGGTTGGATAGGGCTGCCCCCATGCCCAGACCTTGTGGGCCCATTTGCCTCTGGGACCTCAGCACCCCCGGGCTGGGTAGAGTCAAGGAAGACCCTGGGGCAGGTCTCACCTGCCTGGAGCCGGGCTTCCCCATTGGAGACAATTTGCTGCCCCCTGGTGGCCACAAAGGATTCTAATTTTCTCTGGGTTTCCGAAGAGACCCTTCCCAGGGGCTGCAGGTGTCCAGTTTCAGGACCAGTGTCCACCCTCCTTGTGACCCACAGGTGTGTCCAGACCGACCTGGAGGCCCTACCTCCTTCTCCAATGTCCCACCACACAAAGAAGGTGGAGGTCCAAGAAATACAGAGTCATGTCGAAAATCACAGGGTTTGAAACTGGCCGGGCTACGTTCCAGCCTGTGTGACCTCGAGCGAGTTGTGTCACCTTTCCATGCCTCAGTGTCCCCATCTGTAGAACAGGGACGATAATAATGGTTTCTACTTCATAGTGCCTTTGTG
The DNA here is from genome assembly GCF_002837175.3 of Physeter macrocephalus. NCBI lineage: Eukaryota > Metazoa > Chordata > Mammalia > Artiodactyla > Physeteridae > Physeter > Physeter macrocephalus. The sequence continues at coordinate 11,854,718 of NC_041232.1, read as the reverse complement.
AACTTTAAAGAGGACAACGAATAGAAAGTTCTTAGAAGCATTTCTGGCACATGACAAGCACTTGATAAAGATTAGCAATATTGTCCTACCAGCCCAGGCCTGAGAAGTGACAGAATGTCCCCCTCCCCTTCCTGAGCAGGTCCGCCAGGTAAGGGAAGCCCGGTTAGGAGCTCAGCATGGCCGGATTCCCTTAGGAACCGGAGTTCCGAATTCTTGGCTTTGTTGCACAAGCTGTGTGATGTGAAGAGAGTCGCTTCATCAGAATGCTGGCATCAGGTTTCTGTGTGCCTTCTCTGAGTTCATGGAGGTGGAAAAAATGGACCTGCTGGAGTTACAAGCCCAACTCAGAAAGGGTTTATTAGCCAGTGCTGCAGAGAAACCAAAGGGAGCAGTTCGGGAGGGCTTCCTGCAGGAGGCAGCCAGCGTAGCAGCACAGGGCAGCTGCCACTGCCATCCATGAGCACAGAAGCCCCTCAGCCAGCAACCCCCTCCAGGGGTGTCCAGGAGCCTCTTGGGGGTCACTGGGGCCCAGCCGGCCCTCCTAAACCAGGAGCCCTCAGCCCTGGCCCAGATGGGCTTTCAGAGCCTGTAGCTCTCCACTGTCAATGTTGTTGCCTCCACACACGATGACCACGACTGAGGCAGGGGAAGGGTGCAGGCGGCCCTCAGACTGGAGCCTCCCCAGGAGGCCTGAGTAGATGGCAGCTAAGGCTGCCCCGCAGGCAGGCTCCACCAACATTCACTCATCATCTGCCCAGGGTAGGGGAACGGGGGTGGAGGGGAGGAAAGGGAGGAAGAACCAGTTAGTGCTCAGCAGGCTCTGGGCACTGCAATTCCATGAAGCCAGCCATCCAGGCATCCATCTCACAATCCATCATTTGTGTGACTCTCTCTCCATCCATCAATCTGACCATCTATCCCTCCATCCATCCACCTTTCATCTATCCATCCATCCATCCCTCCCTCCATCCATCATTAGACTGTCTGTCTGTCCATCTATCAGTGTATCTATCAATCATTGTTTTATCCATCCATCCATTCATCCATCCATCCATTCATCCCCTATCCATCATTTGACTGTCTGTCCATCCATCAATGTGTCCATTAATCAATGTGTCCACCCATCCTTCCATCCATTTCATCCATGTCATTTGTCAATCCACTACCCATCAATCCAACCGTCTATCCACCCACCCATCCACCTATTCATTATCCACCTTTCCACTCACTCATACATTCATCTATTCACTCAGCAAATATTTATTGAGCGCTGCCCGCCCCCCACCAGGCCCAGTGCTAGGAAGGCCCTGGGGACACAACAATGAACAAGACACACCGGTCCCCGGCCTCATAGATTTCACAGTCTAGCGATGTAGTTGGATAAGAATCTGGCAGTTATGAGACTGTTGGGATTGGTGCATGGGAAGCCTTCAACCCAGGTGGGGTGGGGGTGAGAGATCAGAGGAGGCTTCCTGGAGGAGGTGCCATGATAGCTGAGTAGCCCTTAGTTACATGAAACCACTAGGGAGCAGGGCCAGGATGGGCAGCCAGAGGGAAGAAGAGTGGGTACAGAAGTCCGGAGGCGAGAGACAGCAGGACACACCCCTTCTTCACCCCCACCCTTTCCATCCACTCAACGTGCACTTACTACATGATTACTGTATACCCAGCCCTGCGATAGGCACTGAGGATACAGACAAGAGAGAGCACACTCTCTCCAGGGGATCCAGGGACTTTGCCGGTTTCTGAGCCCGGGTGGGGGGCAGTGCTTTCTCACCCAGGAACCGCTGCACGGCGCTCACGGCCTCAACATCCTCCACCACCTCAGAGAAGACCTTGAACTCCTTCGTACACGCCAGGGCCTGTGCAGCCACCGTCCTGGCACCCAGGCACTTGGCTACACTGCAGGAGTGGGCAGGTGGGGCAGGGAGGGCAGGAGTGGGGAGAAGAGCTGGGGAATCAAGTCTCCTCCCCGCACAGCCCCAGCCCTCCCCAGCCCCGGGCCCCCCTCCCATCCTGCAATGGGCCGGGGGCCCCGCATTTCAAGAGTCTCGAGCAGCGCCTGGCTCAGAGGAAACACTCAAAAACTGTGTGTCCCATGAAGAGCTGACGAATGCACCTCACCCCCGCTGACTCTACAGCCGTGACTGTGTTGTTCTTGCACAGACCCCAGAAAGCCAAGCCCAGAAAATGATCTCTTTATCATTTTATTCATTAATAACCATTTACCATGTCTATACTATAGCTAATATTCATTGAATGTTTACAAGGTGCTGGATGCTTGGATTTTCTGACAGGGGTTTTGTTTGTTTGCTTGGCTGCGCCGTGCAGCATGTGGGATCTTAGCTCCTCGACCAGGGATCGAACCCGAGCCCCCTGCAGTGGAAGCGCGGAGTCGTAACCACTGGATCGCCAGGGAAGTCCCTGGATTTTCTGTTTTAATCCTTATGCTCTCCCTTGCAGTTAGAAATTTATGAGTTCCATTTTATAAGTCAGGAAACTGAAGTTCACAGAGGTTGAGTAACTTGCTCAAGGACACACAGCTAGTCAATAGCAGAATGTGGGTTCAAATTCAGGTAGTCTGGCTCCAGAGTCCATGCTCTTTACCTCTGTGCTTGGGATCACCTACCTGCAGGTATTTTCCTGAGCTGGGCAGTGTTTCAGGCCCGGGAGAGGCTTTGCTGAGCTCATAAGAACTGGCTCTGAGCCCTAAGTGGCCCAGAGTACAGACTCTGGTGCCAGGCTGCCTGGTTTCAAACCTTGGCTCTAAACTAGCTGTGTGACCTTGGAAAAGTCACTTCACCTCCCTGAGCCTCAGTTTCCTCATCCTCATTTCCTCATCTGAAAAACTGGGATAATAACAATAGCTGGCTCACGACGTTGTCGTAGAGAATTAATTAATAATTTAGAGAGTTAAAACATTCCAAGTGCTTAGAATAGAGCCTGACAGATAGTGAGTTCTCCAGAAGTGTTGGTTACGATTATTGTTATTGCTGTTATCGAGAACCAAGTCTGGGAGGGGAGACAGCAGTGAGTAAGGAAACACAAGAACAAGTAAATAAATACCCACTGTAGGTAGACACTATGAGGGAGAACTTGGGAGGGGAAACTCCGATGACAGCGTTGTGGGGAGAATCTCTCTGAGGGGACAGAAAACAGCCAAAAGAAGAAGAGGGAACCCTAGGACTTCTGGGCAGAGGACACAGCCCGTGCAAAGGCATGGAGGGAGGAAAGAGCGTGACCCATTCAAGGGACAGGAAGACAGGCCAGTGGCTGAAGTGGAATGGAGAGGAGTCTGATTTGGGCCTGAGAGCTTGGGGAACACACTGATGGGTTTAAGCAGGGAATGAAAAGTCCTATAGATCAGCCATGCAGGATTAAGGAGACCCCCTTGAGGGGACTTCCCTGGGGTCCCAGTGGTTAAGACTCTGTGCTTCCACCGCAGGGGACATGGGTTCGATCCCTGGTGAGGAAACTAAGATTCCCGCATGCCATGGTGTGGCAAAAAAAAAAAAATCTTTTTTTAATTAAAAAAAAAAAGGTGACCCCCTTGAGTGTCCCACTTCCACTAAGTGGGACTCGGAGGTCCTAGGGCAGCCTTGCGCCCCACAAATGCCCCCAGCCTATGCCTACCTGGTGATGTCCAGCAGTGTCACCAGCCTGCCTGCCTTGATGGCCGCACTGAAACAGTGTGCCCCTTGGGTCTCCATGGCAATTAGGGGCACACGCTGCCAGTCCACCTCTGCCAGAGCAGCCGACACCCCGGCCAGGAGGCCTCCGCTCCCCACTGCCAGCACCAGGGCACCCGGTGGGGTCCCCAGCACTGCCTCCAGCTCCCGCACCAGGCTCCCGTGGCCTTCCCTGCAGGATATGAGGGAGCAGGAGAGAGGAGCAGGGGTGAGGGTGGCCCCAGTCCCACAGGCTCACATCCACACAAACTCCCCCCATCGCCATCCGCCTCCCCACCCACGGCACGTGGAGGGGAGACCCTGCCACGCTTAGTTCACTCAGCTTTCATCCACCCAGTTTATTCATTCACTCATTCTTTCCCCCTTTCATCAACCTCCCAGGCACATTCTCAATCCATTTAATCCATCCCACAACGCTGGAAAGAGGCAGCGTTCTTGTGTCTGGTTAAGAGGAGACCACAGTAACACTTGGAACCAGCCCAACTCAAGTCCTGGGCCTGGGACCCAAGGTCTCCGCCACTTACTAGCTGTGTGATCTTCAGCAAGTAGCTAGACCCCTCTGTGCCTCAGTTTCCTCACCTGTAAAATGGGCATTAAAAAAAACATCTCTAGGGCTTTGGGGAAGACTAAATGGATGAAATGTGTCCCAAAGTACACACTCAATCAGGGGGATTTATTATTAGCATTTCCATTTTACACACGTGGAAACTGAGGCATGGGTGGTGAGATGCTTTGCAGAGTCACACAAGTCACAAGTGGCAGAGGTGGGGTCTGGGCCTCCATGTGCCTGGCTTCCAAGCCTCTTCTCCTCCTTGGGCCTCAGTTTCCCCTCTGTCCAGTGGGAGGGTCTCTCAGTGCTGAGTTCCATGGGGAGAGGGGCACCAGCCTTACCATATCAGGGGGTGGTCGAACGGGTGGATGTTCACCCAGCCGTCCTTCTTGGCCAACTCTTGTGCCCTTAGATTGGCCTCGTCCCAGACCTAAAGAGAAACCGAGGCCCTCAGAAGACGGGAGTCAGACGGCTATGGAGGTTGGAGCAGAGCCTGAGGTCTCCTGGATGGCTCCAGGGGCCAGTGGGCTGAGGAGACCCCCGAGGGTGAGACCAGAGCTGGTGTGGACCCAGCAGCCTCCTGGGACAAAGTCAGAGGCTTCCAAGTGGACAAATGGATGCCATGTGCTTTCTACAATCCAGGCAGGACCCATTGTGTTCTATTCTCATCATCTGGTTACCTGCCGGTCTCCCCAACGATACTTGGAGTTTTGTAAGAGTAGAGACCACATCTTATTATCTCTGTATTCTTAGCACTGCCTAACATAGTGCAGGCGCATAGTCTGTGCTCAGTGAATATCTGTTGGATGGATGATGGATGGATGGATGGATGGATTTTTTTTCCTTCTTCTTCCCAGGAGGGGAGAAGGGTGACATGTTTGGGTCTCTGTTTCTTGGGTAACAAAGTAAACCAATGATATCCTTATCAGATGAATATCCTTTCATTTCGGGGTGGCCTCAGAATGGGGGATGATGCTGTCATCATCTTTCTTTATACTTTTTGTCTTAATGAATGGCAAAAATTTAAAGTGGATAGTACCAAGTGTTAGTGAGGATGCAGGGAGACAGATACACTCCTGGTAACCACCAGCTTCCTGCTTCTCTTGGGTTCACACAGGAAAAGTCTTCTCAGGGTGGGGAGAGGCAAGCTGACAGATCCCAGCCCTTAATATACAGCACATCTCACTCACCCCTCAGCTAAGCCGTCCTCAGCGATGACTGGGTCCCAGGCATAGTTCACAAAAAGGAAAAGGAAACAGGATCTCTTGGGGGTGAGGTGGGAGTAAAGGGGGAACAGCCCCGTTCAGCTGGTTTCCCCTTCTTGAGGTCCTTACCTTTCCAGTCAGCTGAACTTCGGCCCCCTCCCCCTGCAGCCTGCTCACCACCTGCAGAGAGGTGCCCTCCGGGGAGCGGAGTGAGCAGCTAGGCAGCAGCGATGCCTGCATTACCCCCTGTGGAGGCAGTAGAAGGGGTGCTGTGGGCATTTGCATTAGCCTGTTGACACACTGTTCTCCCAGCCCCTCCCTTCCCCTTTGGGAGTCACTCCTTCCCAACACTTATATGCCCCACCATTGGCCCCAGAGGTGGACACGTGATCTCTGTGGAGCCAATCAGAGAACGCAATCACCTGAACCATGATTGGTTCAGGGATGAGTACATGGGACAAGCTGGGCCAAAAAGACCAATTCATGGATTGATGAGGCCATTGGGGAGGGGTACTCCCTTTTCACCAGGGTTGGTAGGATGGTAGGAGGCAAGCCTAAAACTCCTGATGGCCATATTGTTACCATGTGGTCTATATGAGAGTAAAGTTAGTACAGAGGAAAGACAAGCCAAGAAAAGGAGCGGTACAGAGGAGAGCCCCTGGGTCCAGCTGTGCCTGAAAGCTATTATCCCAAGAATTCTTCAATTCTTGGAGCCTGTAACTTAAACCCGTATGATTGGGGTTTTATCACTTAATACCAGGAGGCTTGAATGATGGGAAGGGGGCTGGGAGAGGACATACAAAGCATATATGACCATGACCTTGATGAGACTGGACCTTTAAGAAGAGGCCAAGGACTTCCCTGGTGGCGCAGTGGTTAAGAATCCGCCTGCCAATGCAGGGGACATGGGTTCGAGCCCTGGTCCGGGAAGATCCCACATGCCGTGGAGCAGCTAAGCCGGTGCACCACAACTACTGAGACTGTGCTCTAGAGCCCGCGAGCCACAACTACTGAGCCCACATGCTGCAACTACTGAGGCCCACGTGCCACAACTACGGAAGCCCGGGCTCCTAGAGCCCGTGCTCTGCGACAAGAGAAGCCACCGCAACGAGAAGCCCGCGCACCGCAACAAAGAGTAGACCCCGTTCACCGCAACTAGAGAAAGCCCACGTGCAGCCAAAATAAAACAAACAAATAAATAATTTATTTTTTTTAAAAAAAGAGGCCAAGCCCTGGACATCTACGGCTGCTCCAGCCAGCTTCCCCTCCCCCAACCCAGCCCTGAGGACCCTCATGAAGTAGGAAGGGGTGGGCTCACCTGAGGAGCACACCAGGTGTCTGCATCCCTTTTTGGCCACCTGGGAAGACAAGGTATGTGCGTGAGGGCTGACCCAAGCAGGTGTCAAGGAGGCCCGTGTGGGATGGAGTTAGCCCCTCCCACTCCAACTCTCCCCACCCCTCGTCCTGCCCAGAGCTGTCCCCTTCCATCTGTACAACCTCACTCTCCCCTCCTGCCCACACACCCTCACCTCCTGGCAGAAATGTCCAATGCCACGGATCTTGAAGGAGCCAGTCGGCTGCGCATTTTCATACTTGAGGAAGACAGGCATGACCGCCACCTGAGACGGTGCCCGGCTCTCCAGCAGAGGTGTGACGATGTGGAAGTGGTCGCCCTTGGCACACTCCGCCAGAGGGCCCTCCATCCCAGCAACCACCTAGAGGGCCTGCAGGAGGGCACAAACATCATAGCCCAGGCAGCTCCAGCCAAGAGTCCCTGTGACCAGAACAGGGGACGGGGAGAGGGGGAAGCTCCTCCGCTTGGCTCCCTTAGTGCCATATGGCTGCCAAGCTGTGAGGCTCCAGGGAAGTATCCGCGCCTCTCTGGGCCTCAGTTTCACCAGCTGGACAAGGAGGTTTGGACTAGGGGCCCTTTTCTTCTGTAACCGTGGCTTCTCACAGCGCTGGGGATGGAGAACGTGGCCAAGAGTGGTGATGAATGAATGAGAGCGGGAGAATTCATTCATTCATCATTCATTATTCATTCAGTTATTCAAAAGACATTACTGGGCACCCACTATGTGCCAGGCAGTTTCAGGTTTTGGGACCCAGGAGGGGACACGTCGGAGGCAGCCCCTGCTTTGCCGGAGCTCACGGTCTAGTTGGGGAGACAGAATCACAGAATTTCAAACAGGAGTGACCTAGAGGGGAGGGTATTATTTTAGCAGGGGTGGTCAGCAAAGACGTCTCCCAGGAAAGAAACTTTGTTTTAAACTTGTATTGTGGAAAATTTAAACGCAGCAAGAGTGTCAGGAACTGTCTGGTGAAGCTCCCGTGTAGCCATCACTTAGTTTCAACAATCATCTACACATGGCCTGCCTTGTTTTCTCCATATCTGCGCCTAATCCTCCTTCCCGTATTATTATTTTTTCCTCCTTTATTATTATTATAAATTTCCTCCCATATTATTTCTTCTGTAAATATTTCAGCATGTAGCTCTAAAAGCAAAGAACTCTTTTTAAACATTGTAGCCACAGTTTCAGAACAGTATACATTTGTCCAAACTCTTCAAATTCTAACCTTGAGTAAGCTAATTTTATTTTACGGAAATTATACCTCACTGATGTTTATTTTTTAAAATGTAATCACAATGCCATTATCACGTCTAAAAATATTAAAATGATTTCTTAATATCATCAAATATCTGCTAAGTGTTCAAATTTCCAATCGTCTCATTAAATGTAATAAACCGCCCGTCTTGCTGTTGGTGATGGTTTATGGTTTTTAACAGTTTGAATTGGGAGGCAGATCAGAGCTGTGCATTTTTGGTTGGTTGAGAGGTAATTTACTTTTCTTTTGACCTGCAAGTTCTCAAAGGGGAACTTTGAGATGAATGACAAGAAGAGAAGCAAGGGAAAAGCATTCTGCAGAGGGAACAGCAGGTAGAACCACCGCCTTGAGGGAAATGAACTTAGAGCGTTCCTGGTGCTGAGAGAAGGAACTGGTGGAGGTGAGCGTAGGAGGCGAGCAAGGAGAGGTGGTCAGGGATGTTGGGGAGGGCGTTCCAGCCCACGGTGAAGAGTTGGGATATGATTCTAATTCTACTTGCTATGGGAAGCCGCTGGGAAGTTTTAAGCCAAAGTGTGGGTGACTGAGTGAGTGAATGAACCAGTGTGTAAGGGCGAGAAGCAGAGAGGGAGGAAATTAGAAGGGAGAAAAATAGAAGGATTTTTTTTTTAAGGAGCAAACGCTCTGCCCTCCCATCCCCCCACCCCTTTATTTTTTCTGGAGCAGAAAAGCATTGGGCCGCCCAATAGTGGGGCTGCAGTTCCATTATTTGCCACTAAGAGGAGCGCTGCAACCTCCCCCGCCCACCACAAGCCCAAGCTTCTTGTCCACCCTTGCTTAGTCAAGAGCTGGGCTCCCCCCTTCAGAGGTTTCCAGGTCTCCTGTCCCTGGATTTGACTCTGGGCCTTTGTTGGGATGGCCTTGGTCTTCCCCAGGCATGGCAAAGCCTGAACCACCTCCAGCCAGTTCCATCCAGGACAATTCTTAAGCAGGGCATGGCATTGGGGGAGGGTAGCCCACAGGTCACCCAAATCCTGCATACCCAGCCCTGGGCCTCACCTCAGCCCCAGAGCCCAAGAATGTGAGCTTTGGGGTCAATGAGAGACCAAAGTTAGAAACTAACTATGACTTCTTGGCTGTGTGACCCAGACAAGTGTCTCAACCTCTGTGTGCCTATTTCCCCTTCTGTAAAATGGGAATAATAACATCCCAACTCACAGGTTTTGGTGCAGATTAATAATAATAGTAATAATAATAATAGCTATCCTTTGTGGAATCCAATTACCAGAAATTGACTGAGTCTTTTGGAGGCGTTATCTCATTGGGGTCTTCTAACGGTGCTGGTAGGCTCATTGTTACTCTAGAATGCTTACAGGGTGTAGGCCCTGACCTAGGAACTGGGGATACCATGGTGAACCAGACAGACATCTACTCCTGGAGGTGACTTATAATCTCAGAAGGGGATCGACATTCAACAAATAACTGTATAGACAAACAAAATAATCAGAAATGGTGAGAACTGCTAAAAGGGAAACAGGCATATACAGAGTCTTGAAGAGAAGAACAGGGGACCTACTTTGGGTCAGGAGGTCAGGAAAGGCCTTTTGGAGGAGGTGACCATTAAAACTGAGACCTGAAAAATGAAAAGGAACTAACCACACAATAAACTGGGAGAAGAGCTTGTGCATCACAGGATCATTGTGATGATTAAGTGAGACCATAAAGTAAAGGCATCAACTCTGCTTCACATATAATAATAACTAATAATTATATGGGACTTACTCTGAGCCAGGCACTATACCAACCACCTTATATTTTATCTCATATAATCATTACAACGACCCTGAGATAGGTTCAATTATTAACGCCACTTTATAGACAATGAAACTGAGGCCCAGAGAGGTTAAGTAACTTGTCCAAGGTCACACAGCTAGAAATGGCATGGCCAGGATTCAAACTCAGGCAGTGCACTTTGGCATCTGTGTTCTTACCCACCATGCTTTACTTTCTCTTTTATATTAGCATTATTATCATTAAAGGTGTGAGCATTTAGCACTTAACTGCCAGTTGTCCTTAGGAGCTAAATGCTCCTGCCTCAGTCCCCAGGCTCCCCCAGCCCTCTTGGTTATACCTACTGCCCAGAAGAGGACAGCAGGCATCAGTCAAATGAATGAACCCCAAGTTGCCAACAGCCTTATCAAGCCCAGACGCCCAGGAGGGCACCTGCTACATCTATGAATTGGGGTAAAGACCAACTGACTACCTCTTCCACCTCCCTTGTCCCTCACGCTTTTCCCCAGAGGCCACCTGGGTGACGCTCAACAGTCAAATCTCTGGTGCCAGGGCTGGGAAACCTCAGCCACCCCTTGGCTGGCAGAATGTCAGCCCCGCCCCCCCGGGATCAGGATGTGCTCCCCGATCCCCAGGGTCCCAGACCCCTAGCCTTCTAGTCCAAGGCAGATGGGCCACAAGCACCCTGAGCTGAACCCATGTTCCTGGGAGGACTTTGGACAGTCTCACCCTCCCACTTTCTGTCCACTCAGCTGGGCCTTGGCCGAAGAACTTTCCAGACTAGCCTCTACTCACATTCACAAATGTACACAGAGCCCCAGGGCCCTATTTGGGCCCCAGACCCCCTTACCTTCCTTCTCAACAGTCCCCAGACCAGCTCAGCCCCAGCCTGCTGCCCACCAGCCTGCCTGGGCACTGGCTCTGCCAGCTTCCTGCAGCTTCCTGTGGCCTTGGCCCCTCCTCATGTGTTAAAGGGACAGCTCCCCACTGGAGGAGAAAGGGGACAAGATCAGCCTTCACTGCCTCCCGGTTTGCTGTCTGAGACATGTGATTACCTGGTCCCATTTCACAGATGAAGAAACTGAGGCCCAGAGAGGGGGACTCACTCGGCCAAGGCCACCCAGCCAGCGAGGGGCACCCTTTAACTCTCACCCTGGACCACCTTTGCTGTGACACAGACACCTCCAAGTCCAGTGCTTGTGCCGAATGCCAAGCCACTTCCCCTGGACCACTGTCAAGGTCAACTTAGGTCTGAGACAAGAAAACAAGGATAAAGAAACAATTATTATCTTTCACATGAGAAAGGCATGTTTTCTTCTGAAGCTCCTCCTCATCTCTGATATTTTATACCCAACACTGGGACTCAAACAATTATTTATTGTTCAAATGAATGACTCTGACAACCGATTCATTCATTCAAAGAATATTTGTTGGACACCAACTATGTGTCAAGTCCTGGGACCTTTAGCCTCAAACAAGACAGCATGACTCCTGCCCTCAAGAAGCCCCAGGATACCACTGAAGAGCAGCTATGATCAATGCTGTCAGATGTTGGCAGGAAGAGGTGGGGCAGGGCTGCGGGCACCCAGAGCAGGTACCTCACCTGGCCCTTGAGGGCTGGGAAGGCTTCCTGGAGGAGGAGACTGAGAGGAGCCAGGAATCAGGAACAGGGAAAGCAAAGGTCTGAAACTGAAAAACATCGGGTGTTCCAGGAACGGACACGTGCAGGAGGACTCGAACAGAAAAGGCAAGGATGGGACAGCAGGTGGGTTTGGGGCTGAGGAGGCGGGCAAGGACCAGAGTCAGCAGGATGCCTGTGCCAATCCAGAGTCTGGACCTCCCCCAGGGGCGCTAGGGAGCCATGGGAGGCTTTAGGCAGGGGAATGACGTGATCACATTCATGTCTTGTCTCTGTCAGCATCTCACTGGGTGAATCTGAGCTGGTCACATTAATCTGGGGGCGGGGCTCAGTTTCCCTGTATATCAAATGGGAGGTGAGGTCCAGGAAGCACCTGGCAGCCCAGATGGTCTGTGCCCTTCTTGACCTGTGTGTGACCTCCCCGGGTTTGATGATTAACTCCTGGCTACTTGGGGTCAAGTGGAACTGCTTGGTCATGATCCTTGATGAGGACTTTAGCAGTTTCATCCCCATCCTCACATTAAACAAACACTGTCCTTGTCAGGTGTCCTGTTCTGGTCTGGGCACTGGGGACACAGAGGTGATAAAACCCAGTTCATGCCCTGAGGTGGTCCTCAGCCTGGAGGGGAGAGGAAGTCACTAATTCAGTGACAACCCTAACACCCCCTAGGAGAACAGAGAGCAGAAGGTCCCCATAGGGCAGCTGAGGGTGGGGTGTGATCAGGGAGGGCTTCCTGGAGGAGTGGGGCCTTAGCATACAGTTCAGGTTTGGACAAGAAACATGATGGCTGCATTTATTGCATGCCTACTGTATGCTAGCCCTTTTGTGTTGATGAGAGATTCCCAAAGGTTTTTTAATAGTTGGGTATTTATATCCTGTGTGTGTGTGTGTGTGTGTGTGTGTGTGTGTGTGTGTGTGCATATAAAATAATACACATAATTTTATGGATGTTATTGCTTAGGAAGAATCTAAGGCAGGTATTAAAGTTTAAAAATGGAGTTTTTTTTCTTTTTTTAATATTAAATAGTAGCAGTAAGTTTTCCCAAAGGTTTTTTAATAGTTGGGTATTTATATTGTGTGTGTGTGTGTGTGTGTGTGTGTGTGTGCATATAAAATAATACACATAATTTTATGGATGTTATTGCTTAGGAAGAATCTAAGGCAGGTATTAAAGTTTAAAAATGGAGTTTTTTTTCTTTTTTTAATATTAAATAGTAGCAGTAAGTTTCTGGCATGAAGAGGCAGTAACAATTAGAACACAGACCCTGAAGCCAGCCTCTAGTACAAATACCAGCTTTGCACTTACTGGCTGTGCCTTGGGTAAGTTACTTAACCTCTCTGTGTGTTGGTTCCTCAAGTGTAAGATGGGGATAAAATACTACTTCCCCAGTAGTGTATGCAGCCTGTTGCCTGTATGGGTTGCCCTAAGGGACCTTGGAGACAGCCCTTTCCAGTGGACATTCATGTCCGGCATGCAGCCCCCAATCTAGGCTCCAGACAGGTATGCACGGTGCCTTTGGAAAGCCCCAGGGCATAGCGGCCAGGGTCCACATTGGCCCAGTCGTAATGTTCATCCGCACCGAACTGCAGAACAAAGAGCATGTGATTGAGGCCCTACACGGGCTGAGTTCAAGTTCCCTGGCCTCCAGAAGATTCACATCTCCAAGAGGTGGGGATTTACAAAGTTTAAGCAGGTGAATTTGAAAACACGGTGGCAGAAAAGTGGCTCATCCCGGATGGCTGTGGGGTCGAATACATCCCTAATCGTGGCCCCCTGGACAAATGGCAGGTCCTGCATTCCTGAGAGCCTTGGCGCTGTCCTCTCCTTACTCATGCCCACCAATAAATACTACTTTCCTGTCCAAAAATTAAATTCAACTAAAAGCTATTTTTCCTTACATTAAAGCAGTATGGGAGGAAGACTTTGAAGTTTTGATTATAATACTGAATTTCCATTTGGTGGGTAGAAAAAAAAAATACTGCTTCCCTAGTGGAGTTGATGTGAGGATCAAAAGAGGTAACAGATGGGGACTTCCCTGGCAGTCCAGTGGTTAAGACTCTGCGCTCCCCAAGCATGGGGCACGGGTTCGATCCCTGGTCAGAGAACTATCCCCCACGTTGCACAGTGCGGCCAAAAAAAAAAAAAAAGTTAACAGATGTAAACTATTTAGAACAGTAGGAAGTATTCTGTGTTTGTTGCTAGTGTTGCTTTATCAGTATTATAAAAGATGTGACACAACAGTGTGGCAAAAATTGCAAAGGCAGCACATGAATGTCCGAAGTTTAGGAACATGACATCGTTCTATCACAGGACACTCACAACACCCTGGGGGAGGTAGGTATCGTAATGAACTCCACATTGTGGGATCAGATTTGTCTCAGAAAGGCTAAGTCATTTTCCTGAGGTCACACAGCAGGGGCAGAGCCAGGGCTTAGACCCAGAGCTCCTGGCCTGGAAGAGGATGGAGTGGGGAAGCCAGAGTGGCTGCATCAGAGAGCAGATGAGGCTGGAGAGGGGTCCAAGTCACTGACCCATTCCCTCCCAGATCCACATTTGTTAACAGCCCCTGTCCCTGACACCTCAGGCTGCCAAACACCCTGGCCAGTCTCCCGATTATTCATTAAGCTTCATTTCACCATCTTCACCCCCAGCTGGCCTTCTTGTTCCCAGGGCAAGGGAACTGCGTAAAGGGGAGGGATGGCCCCCTGGAGTCTTGGACACAGTTAATTGGCCCTCTGAATTTGCAGGTTTAACTCTGGACTCTGCGTCATACACTTTCCAAGCCACAGAGGTTCAGTTCCATTAACAGGTAAAAGAACTGGAGTTCATGCAGTCAAGCAGCCAGTCTAGCTAGTGAGTAGCCCAGCTGGGATTTGCCCTGGATCTTCTAACACCCAATACATCTTAGCTAATATCTCAGACCCTTGCCAAGATGATAAATCATTCTAGAGCAGAGAGGGTCTCAAACTAGGGGACCACGTTTTTGCTGGCTGGAGCTGATTCACCCTGTCCTCTGTAGAACTATCCCGTGGGGGATAGCTCTATTTGCCACTGTCCCCGTCTTTCTCTATTGCATCCCTAACACCCAGAAGGCTCCTGCCTGGTTCCTGGAGTTCTTTGAGTTTGAAACCCTGTGCAGAGGAACTCTCCCTCACTCCCCTTGCCCTGAAAAGGAAAGGAGTCACTTATTAAGGGAGAAGCTGAGGCCCAGAAAGGTTAAGTCGCTTGCCCAGCAAATAGCCCACGGGACCAATCATTGAGGGATCCCACATCCAACATGGCTGTTCTTGTCCCAAGAGACTTACAAATTCACAGCCATGATATCTGAGCTGAAAGAATCTGTCAGGGCCATCTAAGCCATCCTTACTGTGGATGGGGAAAATGGGGCCCAGAGGAAAAAGGGGAACAGTTCTGGCCCTATGTTCAGATTTTTGAAATAAAGATAAATGGATAGACAGCTTTAAGCGTGCAGTGTATTAAATATTGCACAATATATTAAACAGTTAGGGAATCTAGGAGGTGGTACAGCTCGATATACTTTTATACATTTAGTAGCACAAGTATAGGGACAAGCCATGCGATTGGAGGAAAAACCCAGGACTGAACTGAGTGGTCCTCGGTCACTGATAGAAGCTCCCTGTGACTTCAGACCTGAGACCGAGGAGCTGGTCAGTATACAAAACGCACTGAATTCAAGACCGACAGTAGCAGCAGGGTAGATATTAAGGAATCGGCAGTGGAGGCCAGTCTGAAGTGAGCAGGGCGGCTAGAGACTGGAAATCTAGGTGTTGCAGCTCAAGTCCAGGATCTGTAGATTAGAACAGCAGTCTAGAGATGGAATGATTAGTGCATTCTTCAAAAATCCAAGATTTTCCAAACAACTTCTTAGGATGCTTTCCTCGAACAGGGGTGTAATGACTTTTTTTTAAAACAAACAACAATGTTGCTTTTAAAAAGACAACAATAACCAAAAGTTCCTGATACGCCAGTCTATGATTGCATCAATACCTGTAGGTTCATGGAAAACAATACTGATAACATCATTTGTCCTGGGGAAATGGGAGAGGTGGGGATGAGGGCGGAGTGGGGCAAGGAGGCGGGGCCATCATGGAAACATGACGATGAAAATGGTCCGTAATCTTCGCTGTGCAATATGGTAGCCACTCACCACCCATGCCTACCCAGCTCTTGAATTGTGATTGTGCAACTGAGGAACTGAATTGTAGCTTTTGTTTAATTTTGTTTAATCTAAATGTAAATAACCTTAGGATGGATAAACAGCAAGGTCCTACTGTATAGCACAGGGAACTATATTCAATATCCTGTGATAAACCATCATGGCAAAGAATATGAAAAAGAATGTATATATATGTATAACTGAATCACTTTGCTGTACAACAGAAATTAACACAGTATTGTAAATCAACTGTACTTCAACAAAAATTTTACTTTAATGTAAATAACCAGAGGTGGCCAGGGGCTACCATACTGGACAGCATGAGCTAGAGAATCTGTCTAGGAGGCAGTGTGGACCCAACATGAGAGGCGTTATCGTCACCAGGGGAGGGGGAAGCGTGTTAGTCAGTCCTTCGGCTTTGTGTAATGATTCGCCCACTGAGACAGACAGATCCAAGTGACATGCGGACAGAAGGGCAATCACAAAACAGGGACAGGAAGTCCCCCGAGTAAATATGGGATCTGTGCGCCGTACAGATGGACGCAACTCAAAAAAACTCCACACCTGGAAGAAAGAGGAACGTTACAGTGGGGACACCTGACAGCCAGCACCTGGGCCAGGTGATCAAGGGCAGCATCCACTGTGATGAGTCATGTTGGTAGCTGGCATGGTCTTAATGGATTGGGATGAGACGTCGCCTCCATGGTCTTGCTCCCCAGATCCTATAACCCCCGTCCTGCCACTCATGAGAAAAAACATAAAATCCACGACAGTTCCGTTCCAATCTGTCAAGGTCATCAGAAACAAGGGAAGTCTGAGAAACTGTCACAGCCAAGAAGAACCTAAGGAGACAGGATGGCTCAATGTAACGTGCGTCCTGGATGGGATCCTGGAACCGAAAAATGGCGTCAGGGAGAAACTAAGGAACTCTGAGTAAACTATGGACTTCAGTGAATAATAATGTATCGATAGTGGTTCAATAATTGTGACAGGGCTTCCCTGGTGGCGCAGTGGTTGAGAATCTGCCTGCCGATGCAGGGGACACGGGTTCGAGCCCTGGTCTGGGAGGATCCCACAGGCCGCGGAGCAACTAGCCGCGTGAGCCACAACTACTGAGCCTGCGCGTCTGGAGCCTGTGCTCCGCAACGGGAGAGGCCGCGACAGTGAGAGGCCCGCGCACCGCGATGAAGAGTGGGCCCCGCTCGCCGCAGCTGGAGAAAGCCCTCGCACAGAAGCGAAGACCCAACACAGCCAAAAATAAATAAATAAATAAATTTATTTTTAAAAAATAAAATAAAATAAAAAAATAATTGCGACAAATGTACCATGTTAATGTAAATTAATAATAGGGGAAACTGGGTGTGGGGCATATAGGAACACTGTACTATCTACGCAGTTTTAGATTTCCATTTCTGTACATCTAAAACTATTCTAAAATAAAAAGTGGGTTTTTTTAAGTCTCTATACCCAAACCTGCAAAAGTAGCGGAAAATAACAATATTTCTTACAAGAGGATTCTTTGCTTTGCAGAAGGATTCTCCTCAGAGGGTGCTTAAATAACGAGGTGCTTTTTTTTTTTTCATTCTCATTCAAAGCGAGCTTAACTGACTAAAGTCCTATTTTAAAATGGAGGGAGAAACAGGCCCACTGCTTGGTTGCAGATGTTGAGAAGCTAGCCGATGACAGAAAAAGCTGGAAAAGAAATTGACTACAACCATTAAATAAGGAGGGGGCAATGAACAGGAGCCAGTCCGGGATCAGCAGTGACAATTTTTTCCCTTTTGCCATAGTTATTTTTCTGTATAATCAGGGGAAATGCACAGCAGAGGCACGTATCATGGAGGAATAATATTTTGAGAATATTAACTTATCACTCCCTCCCCCTCACTTCCCTCCCCGGGGGAGGGGACAGACAGTGAGAGACAGAGAGACAGAGACAAACACAGAGAGACATTGAGAGACAAAGAGACAGATCAGAGAGAGACAGAGAGAGAAAAAGAAAGAGAAAGGAAAAGAAAGAAGGAAGGAAGGAAAGAAGGAAGGAGTCCTCATTTGTAACATTTGTTGATTTTCATGGTATCAATAGTCAGTCCCGCAGCGGATAGTTTCAAGCTACCAAAGTTTAACGACTTAAACTTTTCCTGCACATTGACAGTTGATAGGCATCTACTCCACACTCCACCTGCTGGAAGAGGGGGCGTGCACTTTGCCTCAGGGAATGGAGATAAGAGAAAGCTTAAGGCAGTGGCCAAAACAGGGAGGGGAGTGAAGATACCTTGAGTCTCCAACCTTTCTCTGGAACGGTTGCCCGCAGCCCCCAGACTATGGGACAAGGATTCACGCGGCTGGGAATGAGGAAGGGTCCCCCAGCAAGCTGGGGCGGGGGTCAGACAAGTGAGGGCCAGGCAGCATCCCCACCCCATCTTGTGTTGACTCAGCCCTGGGATGTCACTGCCACCCCTAGTGGGGAGGGGGGAAGGAAAACCCCTCATTGCCTCCAATTATTTATCTGCTTGAAATAAAAATTAAGCGGAGTCAGAGGAAAATAAAAAAGTCTTCATTTGTTGCACGTGGGGTTTGTGTTCTGAGTCTGAAACCCGCTGCGAATATCTTGGTTCTCTGGTCCACTTTGGATAAAATCCCTCATTAGGCCATTTGGACCCAGTCAACTCCTCACACGTTGATTGATGGGTGATGATAACCCCAAGGGGGAAGCCCCACTGTGGACAGTTTTAGCCACAGGGCCCACCAAGAGGCTGTTAGCCACGTTTGGGGATAACGCAAAGGCAGGCAGCGTCACCACAGACAGCACCGTCAAGTGGCGCAAGGAGGGTTCCAAAAGGTCTTGGCCAAATTGCATGATGGATTGAAGCCAGGTGAAGGAAAATAAAGAGGGCTAGCTGTCCAGTAGCAGAGCCAGGGCCACAGAGGTTAAATGCATTAAATCCAAAACAAGGGAGGCATGATTGGATTGTATTAATCTCACCAAGAAAAAAAATCTTTTAACTTCTCTGGGGGTTGACCGAGTAGCATTTGGACATAGAACCACAGTTTTGTTCCCTGACCAGGGATCGAACCTGGGCCCCCGGCGAAGCACAGAGTCCAAACCACTGGACTGCCAGGGAATTCCCAGAATAACAACAGGTTTTTAGATAAAACACATTTCACCCACATGAGGTTAATTAATTCACTTGGTCGTATGAATAGCAGTAGAGAAGATAGAACAAGGGAGGATATAGTCTCATTCCATATTACTCTCACACAGAATTTTTCAACCTCAGCACTACTGACATTTGGGGCCAGATGATTCTTTGTTGGGGTGTGGAGGGTGCGGTCCCGTGCAGTATAGGATGTTGAGTGAATGGAGGGGAGAGTGGGAAATCGAGCGGGGAACAAGTTAGTACAGACCTGCCCTCAGGCTGCTCTTGGTCCCCTGGGGTGAGTCTCCAGGGGCTGCCAGGCTGCAGAACCTCAAAGAGGCTCCAACCCAGACTTGATGGGGTATAAACATGAATGAGGAGCCAGACTTGGAGGGATTACTCAGGAAAAGGGGACCAGAGGGGTGGGAAAGTCCTGGACAATAATAACACTACCAAAGATAATCATAATAGCAGCTACTATTCTTCCAGCCCTTACCCCATGCCTGACACTGGGCTGCCACTATCTCTGTCTTGCAATGCCCAGGAGGTATCATCATTCCCATTTCTTGAGGCAGGAAACTGAGGCTTAGGGAAGTTAGGTGACCACCCCAAGGTCACACAGATGGATGTCAGTTTCAGCCCAGGTCTGATGGACTCAGGAGCCAGAGACCTTAACTGATCAGGAGACTCTGGGGCTTGGCTGCACCTACCAGGGAGGGCAAACAGAAGTGAGAGCTGTCTGTTCCTCCTCGGGGTTGTGAGGATAGTCGTCATCATCCCCGCTTCCCACAACCAAGGAAACGCTGATCTGGGTGGGATGCGACAGAGCCAGCAGGCAGAGGTGAGAGAGGCAACTTGCCCAAGATTCCACAGCCAGACTCCCACCCTCCTCCTGGGACTATCGGCTCTGCCCTCACCTCCCTACATTGGATAGATCCAGGCCTCAGTTTTCCCATCTGTGAAATGGGGGAAGGGGACTTTCAGTTTCCTCCCCTGTTTCTCAAGACCTTTCAAGGGAGGATTAGATGGGAAAGGAAAGCCCTGGTTCCCTATTACACAGAGCTTGGGATGAAAAATGCCCTCTTGAGTACCAGAAAAAGAAAATAGCCATCACCTATTAAGGGCCCGCTATATGCTGGGCACTGTCCTTAACAACTTTACATCAATTAAGTCATTAAATCCTCACAACAAATCTAAGGGGTGGATACTACTATCAGTTAAAGCAAGTTCATGGCAAAAGTTGGATTTGAACTTGGTCCTGTCAGGAAACTGACTCACTTGCTATCTGGAAACGGACACGCCTTGGATGCTAGAGTCATGGGCATGAACTGATCCCGCTGAGAATTGTACAATGACAGAGGCCAGCCTCCCTCTAAGACCCTCCAGCAGCTGACTGGTCACAATGTCCCCATCACACCGCCACTCTACCTGGTTCTGCTCCATTTGCTCTCCAGGGTGACCATGGGTGACCCCCCTGCCCTGTTAGGGTCTCGGGTTTCCATCCATGTGATGGGACACAGAACCACACATATACCCACACAAGTACATTTTTTTCACATTTTTAAAAAATGAAGATATGCCCAGACTGCAAATGTCCATCAGCTGCTGAATGGATAACAAAAATGTGGTCTATCCATACAATGGAATATTATAAAGACATAAAAAGGAACGAAGCTTTCCAGGCGGTGGGGCCGGAACCCAGGTCCCCGCCCACTCCAGCGCCCCACGCCGGCCAAGCCCCGCGCCGCGCGCCTCCGTCCTGCGTCACGGTGGTCGGAGGTGCGCCCGGGTCCGCGGGACAGGCGGGCGCAGAGGTCGCTTGTGTTGGGGGGAGGTGGTGCGGCGAGGATCCGGCGCCTCCGCGGAGCATCGCGGGTCCGGGGCTGGGGGCGCCGCGGCTTGCTATGCTCTCCGCACTCTCCCGGCTCTGCAGCCTCGAGAACACCGCTAGGCAGCAGTAGTTTAATGGGGAGTTTGCCTGCTGGGAACTGGGGGCCTGCTGGGGTCTCAGTTCTTGGCTGGTCCCCGAACGCGAGGTTGCCAGGCGTGTGACGGCAGCAGGTAGGAGTGAGCCGCTGGTGCAGTGATGAGCAGGCAAGTACAGGAATGACAGCGGCTGTTGGCCTGTGAACCTAGGCAAGAACGACCAGCCAACACAATCCAGACCAAGGTCCGTGGGCCCAGCTCGGTCCTGTGTGGCTGGTCAGTGGAATTGACCTGCAGGGGTGGCTCTTGTCACTCTAGGACTGGCTTCAGGATAGAGCCTGCTGATGAGCCCAGGGCACCGCCCTCAGTTCTCCAGGAGAGCGCGCTGGAGTGGAGCCAGGGGCGTGTGCCCGACTCAGCACAGCAGCCACGCACGTCCAGTCTGCTGGCAAGGGCAGTGGAGAGCCGGGGAAAGTCATGGCCTTGCGAATGTCCTCTGATGAAAAAGAACCTGCAGGCTTAACTTTTGTGCGGGACGTTGGTGTGTTGAAAAGCAGTTCTGTGTGCTTTTCCCCCTTGGAGTGGATCAGCAGTGCTGAGGCAGCAGGCGTGATACAGAAGTGTGAGCGGAGACCGTCTGGGATCCCCGAACTCCAGGGAAACTAGAGGTGACAGCCAGCCTAGCGAAGAGGACAGGAGTTGGGGGCCGGAGGCGGTGGCAGCAGCCCAGCAGGTGCCCCTCGTCTCAGGGCCCTAATCCTGGCTCCAGCCGGGTGGTCAGGGAAGCTGCAAGGTCTTCTGGGCGAGCAGAGCCCACAGTCCTGAGCTGGTCTTCGCTGTGTTTGGGTCATCTCCCCCCATCCAAGGGGAGAAATCTAGATGAGGTTTAAGAACTAGTGCTTTAAAAATGTGGATCTTGGGCTTCCCTGGTGGCGCAGTGGTTGAGAGTCCGCCTGCCGATGCAGGGGACGCGGGTTCATGCCCCGGTCCGGGAGGATCCCACGTGCCGCGGAGCGGCTGGGCCCGTGAGCCATGGCCTCTGAGCCTGCGCGTCCGGAGCCCGTGGTCCGCAACGGGAAAAAAAAAAAGAATGTGGATCTCATAGTTGAAACCTTGGAACACGTGTTTTCAGCACAAGGTGTTAAAGTGAACGGAAGGGTTCAACGCCTTTTCAAGGAGGGTATCTCTATGTGGGCAGAACTAGAGAATAAATGGGTCTTGAATTTAAAAAATAAAATAAAATAAATAAGTAAATAAATAATAAATAACAATGAAAAGGAATGAAGCACTGACACATGCTACAATGTGGTTGAACCTTGAAGACAATACTCAGTGAAAGAAGCCAGACACAAAAGGCCACATAGTATATGATCGCATTTATATGAAATGTCCAGAATAGAAGAATCCATAAAGACAGAAAGCAGATTGGTGGTTGCCAGGGGCTGGAGGGAGGGGGGAAAAGGAGCAGTGATTGTTATTGGGTAGGGGGTTTCTTTGTGGGATGATGAAAATGTTCTAAAGCTGATACTCTGTAGATGGGTGAATTGTATGCCTTGTGAATTATATCTCAATAAAGTTACTTTTTTTTTTGGCTGCACTGTGCAGTATGGCATGCAGAATCTTAGTTCCCCGACCAGGGATGGAACCTATGCCCCCTGCACTGGAAGCACGGGAAGTCCCAGTAAAGTTACTTTTTTTTTTAATGCCCAGACAGGATATCAAAAATAATATATATTTTGTCTTTTTCTGTCTTTTTGGTTCTTATATGATTGATTTTCTTAATTTGGTGTTTTTCAAATCACAGCCGTGATCCATTCTTGTTGAAATAAATGGAACAATGCATAGAGGTCAAAAGAAAGAATTAATCATCTTGTTTCCACCACTTGCACCTTCCCACCACCCAGTGAGGGTGCTGCCCCACTGGAATGGAGCTTAATCCAGCACTTAAAATAGCTGCCTTCCTCATGTGGAAGTAGCATCAAAAGTCTAAATCTGGGACTTCTGACTGTGATCAGGCTGGGCCAGATGCCCTCCCCCGACCCCCACCTCCAACCCCGCCATCAGCCTTGTATCCACGAAGGACTCAGAATTCCTGAATTTGCATTTGACAACTAAAAAATGTCACTCGTCACCTGGTTCTACAAGAATGAAGTCGCTAGCCTCTGCAATCTCTGACCTTCAAAACACCCTGCCCAAAAGGAGTTCAGGGCTGCGATCAGGAATGAGGCACTCTGTGCTCTGGGAAAACTGGCAGAACACCCCTTCAGACAGTTGGATATTTTCAGGAAAAATTTTTAGGAACCCAATTTCTTGTATCTTCTCATACCTAGAAAAGCACTAAAATCCTTAACGGAGATGTCTGCTCCTGGTGACTAGCAGCAACGTTGTACCGAGATGTTTGCTGTATTGCACGTACCCCCTTCACCAAATCTTATATGTACTGACCTCCCCCCAACCCACCTCTTTGGAGCAGCTCCTTAGAGCCATCACGGGCTACTGTCCTCAGTAAGTTCCCAAATAAAACTGAAACTCACAGCTCTCACCTTGTGCGGTTTTATTTCAGCCGACTCATTTCGTCCCTGCCTCCTGGGTGCCCTTGGGCAGTTTTACGTCATCTCTGAGCCTGTTTCCTCACCTGTGACGTGGGATTCAAAATGCCCACTCACCTAGTTGTCTGAGGGTTAAGTGAAAACCCACATAGGAAACACTTGACGTGGAATCAGGCACAAGCAGATACTCGGGCAACGTGAGCGCCAGCTGTATACACTCAGATGCACACCGGAAGGCTGTGGCTACGCGTGAGCTTCCTGATGCCCACGTCCCTTCAGCTCCGCCACCCTGGATCCCCAACACACACCTGTGGATGTCCCACTAGGAAGGGGGGCTCGGGATGGCCTGTGGAAAGTCAGAGGGGGCCAGCAAGAGGGGACAGCTTGTCGCATGGAGGGGGATGGCTGTGTGGTCTGTTTGTGCCCTCTCTGCCCTCTGTCTCATCGACATTCTCGTCCTGGCCAGTTGGACAAGAAAGCTTTGTTGAAGGGGCCGGGGAGAAAGCTGACTCGTGTGTGTGTGTGTGTGTGTGTGTGTGTGTGTGTGTGTGTGTGTGTGCGCGCGCACGCGCGCACACCACCCCTGTGGGGATACAGCCCCCTGCAGACAGCCAGCGACAGATCCGAGGCTTGGCATGGGGCAGGGAGGCAAGGCCTTCCACTTCTGTGATGATGAAGATGATGGTGATGGCTGCCAGCACTTACTGAACACTCACACTCAATTCCATACATACATACGTTATCATGTCATCTAATCCTAGGAGGGAGGTACCATTATCATCCCCATTCTACAGATGAGCAAACAGAGACCCCAGGAGGCAAAGTGACTTGCCTAGGGCCACGCAGCTAGTAAAGGGCAGAGCCAGGATTTGAACCCTGACCCTCCTGGGTCTTACCCATAAGGCTGTCTGCCCCTTTAGGACAAAGGGGTCATAAAGGATGACAGGGGACGGCAATTTAAAAAAACTGTGTTTAGCTTGCAGTTTCAGGAGTCAGACAGACAGCCAGCGACAGATCCGAGGCTTGGCATGGGGCAGGGAGGCAAGGCCTTCCACTTCTGTGATGATGAAGATGATGGTGATGGCTGCCAGCACTTACTGAACACTCACACTCAATTCCATACATACATACATATCATGTCATCTAATCCTAGGAGGGAGGTACCATTATCATCCCCATTTTACAGATGAGCAAACAGAGACCCCAGGAGGCAAAGTGACTTGCCTAGGGCCACGCAGCTAGTAAAGGGCAGAGCCAGGATTTGAACCCTGACCCTCCTGGGTCTTACCCATAAGGCTGTCTGCCCCTTTAGGACAAAGGGGTCATAAAGGATGACAGGGGACGGCAATTTAAAAAAACTGTGTTTAGCTTGCAGTTTCAGGAGTCAGACTGCTGCGTTCAAGTGCCAGCTCATCCCTCTTACTGTGTGCCTCAGTTTCCCTTTCTGTAAGACGGGGATAATAATAGTATCCACTTTCTCCACTGTTTGTTTCTTGGGTGCCTACTAAGTGCCAAGCACGCGCTAGCGACTTTAAGTGCATTATCGCACACCCTCCTCCAGCAGCCTCCTAAAAGCCCTAGGGAAGTAGGTATTTGTCCTCATTTGCAAGTGAGGTTGTGGGTGGGGAAGGGGAGGTGGCTAGCGGGACTGGGAAAAAGACAGAAGCAGCTGCCAGAGAGGCTGCAGCTAGCTGCCGGTTCCCCTCCTGGAAGCCCCCGGCCTTGGGCCAGTGGGCGGGGCCTGGAGGGGGTGTGGCCTCTCCTGGGGCCCCATTGGCTGCCCGGAGGCGCCTGGGGGGATAAAGCCCGGACCCGTTAGCCCCGGGACAATTCTGAAGACACTCTCTACCTGTTCTGCACTTCATCTGTCCGTGGGCCGTCTACCCATCTAGACCATCTCCAATCTAGCCCTCCCTTGCTCGCACGCTTTGTGCAGCCGCCAGCTCATCTTCTTTGCCCGGTAAGCGGCCCCATCCATCCTCAGCTCCATCCCTGCGACTGGAGGGCCTGCGGCCAGCCTGGGTTTTCCCAGGGGAAGAGGGGGAGGTAGAGTCAGTTGAGCATAAAAACCCATGCTTTGAAGCCAGACTGTCTGGGTTCACTGCCAGCTCTGTGCCTCAGTTTCCTCATCTGTAAAGTGGGGGTAATAATAACAGAACCTTCCTCTTAAGGTTGTTGTGAGGGTGAAATGAGATAGTGCACTTAAAGCGTTCAGTCCATGTATAATAATAGTTTATTTTTATTGAGCTCTTACTGTGAGTCACGTGAGACTGTAACTTCTGACTGCCGGGTGACAGGTAGGCAGACTGCAGCTTCCCGCGCCCTCTCCCTCCTCCGCGCCTGGCTCAGCCTCCTTTTTGGAAGTCTTACCTTCCTTAGCAGGTGGGAATGGCTGCCCAGTGCAGATGCCCCCTTTCCACAGGGCACTGTGCTGGAGGGACCCTGCCCCCTCACCTGAGGGCATCCGATGGCACAATGGGAGACAGGTTGGGGGCGGGTGTTCCAAATCCACCTGAAAGGGGTGGGTGCCTCCCCGCCCCCCAACCAGGAGGGCTCCCTGAGGCCAGGACTTGGCTACCTGCACAAGACCTGCGTAAGACCTTAAGGTCCAGTCAGCCAGAACAAGAGTGCCATTGTTTGAGGAATAACTTCCAGGAGGTAGAAGTTAATTCAGACAGAGGTGGGGATGCCCCTGTTTTGCAGTGCCTCCTGTCTCTGACTTTTATTCAGCAGATCTAGGGGAGAGGTGGTGTGTGTTTGGGCGCCCCCTCCCAGGCCCTGAATGTCAGTTAATTCAGACAGACATGGGAGGCCCATATTTGGGGGGGTGCTAAGGCTGCTGGAGTGGTCAGGAACGCCATCCCCCACTTTTCTTCCAAGCCAGGCATATCTGGACCATTCCGGGAGCGAGGATGCCTGGGCCAGGAGTACCCAGGTCCAGGGGCTGGACCAGTGGAATCACTGGAAATGCAGTGGGGGGATGGGAGGGGGTAGCCACCCTTGCCTGGCCTTCCGGGGTGGCGGGGGGGTGGAGGGGAGGAGAGGATAGGCTGTTCAGCCACCCGCTGATCAATTCTGGCTCCGATCAAGTTGAGGAGTATCAGTTTCCCCTGTGACTCAGCAGGAGAAGCAGGATGGAAAGGCTGCATGTGTATGAGGGGGTGTGGTCAGAATCTGGGCCACCTTAGTTTCTCAGTCACCCAGAATCCGTGCAGACAGGGGAGCCTGAGCCACACCCATGTGTCCTGGAGAGACCCTGGCTCTGGGCCTAGACTGCCTGGTTCAAATCCTGTCTCCCCCACTTGGGAGTCCAAGTGGTTAGGATTGCATGCTTTCACAGCCAAAGGCACAGGTTCATTCCCTGGTTGGGGAACTAAGACCCCACAAGCCACGCGGCATGGCCAAAAATAAAAAATAAAAATCCTGCCTCCCCTACTCGCTAGTTGTGTGACCTTGGTCAAGTCAATACTCCAGTCTCTATTGCTGTGTGACAAACTGCCCCAAGGTGAGTGACTGAAAACAACAGTAGACATTCTTTACCTGTCATGACTCTGGGGCTTGAAAGGACTCAGCCAGGCAGTTCCCACTTGGGTCTCACTTGGGGGCTGCAGTGTGATGACGGAAGCGGGGCTAGAGTCATCCCTAAGTCAGACCCTATGTCTGGCCATCAGCTGGAATCTCAGCTGGAACTGTCGGGCGGGACACCTACCTGTGGCCTCCGCGTGTGGCCTGGGCGTGCGCCCATCATGGCGTCTGGGTTAGGACAGGGAGCTTACCAGCCAGGTGGAATCTGGGTCACCTTACATGGACCAGCCTTGAGAGCCACACTGGGCTAGAGCCACACACTAGAAATCAGGACTTTCTTTTCCTTTGGAGAGGCCAGAGTTAAATATTCACCAGCACCTCACTGCTTGGAGGTCACATAGTGTCACTTCCACTGCAGCCACAGCGCCCCTCCCACCCCCTACCCAGTTCAAGAAGAGGAAGCATAGACCCTACCCCACCTCCCATCTAGAAAAGCGTCGATGTCGCATCATAAGAGGTACATGTGGTCAACCTGAAAAACAGAGTCAGAGCCCGTTTCCTCACCAGAAGAACAGGAGAATAATGACACCTCCTAGGACTGTTAAAAGGATTAAGTGAGTTAATATCTGTAAAACTTAAGACAGTGCCTGGCACATGGTAATCACTTTAGAAGTGATTATTAAAAAATATAATAATTATTATAAAAAATAACAATAATAAAAAGCTTCCCCTAACTGGGTGCAGGGCTTTCCGAAGGTTAGTTTTTAAAAAAACGCATATTTTGGACCTCCCTGGTGGCGCAGTGGTTAAGAATCCACCTGCCAATGCAGGGGACACGGGTTCGATCCCTGGTCTGGGAAGATCCCACATGCCGCGGGGCAACTAAGCCCGTGTGCCACAACTACTGAGCCTGCCCTCTAGAGCCCGCGAGCCACAACTACTGAAGCCCACGTGCCCTAGAGCCCGTGCTCCGCAACAAGAGAAGCCACTACAACGAGAAGGCCCGCGCGCCACCATGAAGAGTAGCCCTGGCTTGCCGCAACTAGAGAAAGCCCACACGCAGCAACGAGAACCCAACGCAGCCATAAATAAATAAATAAATAATTTTAAAAATAAAATAAAATAAAAATGCATATTTAACTAAGTAATACATATGCACACGGCAAAACATTCAAATTGTACATAAGGGGTTGCCGAGTGCCAGCTCTCCTCAGAGGTCCCCACCCCGGCTGGTTTCTTGTGTGTTTCCTGAGATGTTCTGTGCACACGGGAGCATGTGGAGTGTGTGCGTGTGTGCATGTGTCCCTGCACAGACTAGGCCTGATAGCCCGCCCCTGTTTCAGCCACTCAGCCATCTTGTGGCTCATTCTGAATCAGCACCTGCAAATCTATTTCCACCTCGTGCTCTTCAAAAGTTACAAAGTCTGGATGTTTTTGTTTTTGTTTTTTTCTTTTTCGCCGCGCCACGCAGCTTGTGGGATCTTAGTTCCCTGACCAGGGATCGAACCCAGGCCCTCGACAGTGAGAGCGAGGAGTACTAACCCCTGGACCGCCAGGGAAGTCCCTGGATCTTATTTCTGATGTTCGTAGCTTCCCAGCATAGCGTATGTGTGTCTTGGGGTGGGCAAGGTTGGGGGGGGGGCAGATGACCCTTATGCCCATTTTACAGATGAGGCAGCTGAGGCCGAAGGGAGATTCCTTGTCCCCTGTCAAGTAGGTGGCCGAGTTGAGATTTGAACTCAGGTCTCCAGGTTGCTATAATCTGGGCCTTGTCCTTGGCCTCCTGGGAAGTGAGGGACAGGGTCCCTCCCAGCCACACTGCCTACTGAATGGCAGCAGCTGCCACCAGGGCCAGCTCCCCTGACCCTCTGGGTTTCCTTCCTTTCTCCCAGCAATGATGTCAGGCGAACCCCTGCACGTGAAGACCCCCGTCCGTGACAGCATGACCCTGTCCAAAGTGGCTGGCACCACCGTCTATCTCAAGATAGACAGTGCCCAGCCCTCCGGCTCCTTCAAGATGCGGGGCATCGGACACCTCTGCAAGACGGTACAGCATGGGCTCCACGTCACCTGGGAGAGTGCGGCAGGTCCTCTTTCTGGACAGGCCAGGGCCAGTGCCGTGTGAAATCCTAGGAGCTACAGGCTAGGCCCTGCAACCTCCCCGCGATGCCTGAGCACCCACCACTAACACCTCCTCTGGTTAAGGGGTGCCAGTCCAGAGGGTCCCCTTGTGGACTGATCCCAGAGCCATCAGTGGCCTGCCTCTCCCTCACCTTCCCTGAGCCAGTCTCTTTGGGGAGGGAAGATGCACGGCCTGATCCCCTCCCTCTTTATCTCTACAGTGGGCTGAGCGAGGCTGTGAACATTTTGTCTGTTCCTCAGGTAAGTGGCCTGCATGCCTCCTCCTGTCCTCTGCTGTGTGTCCTGGGGCCAGGGGCTCCACCTCTCTGGGCCCTGGTTTCCCCAGCAATGAGCCGTTGCAAACGTCTGCAGAAGTCCCAGTTTAGAATTCCAGCTGGAGGCCAGCGGTCACCCAGGGAGGGTTCAGAGCCTGGAGGTCAGGGAGTCCCACTAACACTATCCAACCCCCCACCCCCGGCAGCAGGCAACGCAGGCATGGCAGCTGCCTACGCGGCCAGGAAGCTGGGCATTCCAGCCACGATCGTCGTGCCCAGCACCACGCCTGCCCTCACCATCCAGCGGCTCAAGAACGAGGGCGCCATGGTCGAGGTGGTGGGTGAGGTGAGTGCCAACCTGGGGCAGGGGCCACGGAGGGCACCCGGCAGCAGGGCTGGGTCCCCCAGCCCCTCACCCCTCCCGCCTCCTCTGTGATCTTGCAGACATTGGATGAGGCTGTCAAGGTGGCCAAGGCCCTGGCGAAAAACAACTCAGGCTGGATCTACGTCCCTCCCTTTGATGACCCCCTCATCTGGTACGTGGAGCCCAGGGTCACCCGGGGTGGGTGGTGACCACCCCGCTACACCACTGAGTAGCCACCTGCCGTGATGCACACACAGCGGTGTACGCGTGTGCGCACATCATCCTGTAGAAGCACACACACAGGCCTGGCAGCTGGTGTCCACACACACGTGCACCAATGCCCATTCTCCTTGACCGTGAGCGAACACATGGGCTCAGATACACAGGTGTGTGTGATTGGGTCCCCCGGAATCAGACCCCGAGACAAAGATTTCAGGGAAAGCAGTTGACTCGGGAGGTGACTCGTTAGAGGAGTGAGGAGGGAAGCCAATAAAGAGCACTGACGGGCCAGTGACCTCTGTGGGCAGCTGCAGCTTAATCCCCCGGAGACCCCGGGAGGCCAGTGTGGAACATGAACCAGAGTTACGACACCTGCAGAAGATGATGCTGGGGCGTCTGTGCATCAACTCCCGTAATTCTTAGTCCCCATAGTTGGTAGAGGGCTGCTCTCAGGGGGGGTTCATCTCCTGGCACCGCCAGCTGCCACAGTCATAGCGCTCCAGTGGCCAGAGAAAGCCCTCAGGTAGAGATGCAGATTCTGGCAGCTGGAAATCAGGGCGGAGTCGGGGACGAGGTGACCAGCCCCGAGGCCCATCAGCCGCCTGGGATGAGGGCAAATACAGAGGGTAAGTAGCATCTTCAGGACCGCCTGGTGTCTCCAGGAAGCCCGGCCCTGACATGCCCCCCCGCCAACCTCCTCCAGGGAAGGCCACTCTTCTATCGTGAAGGAGCTGAAGGAGACGATGAGCACAAAGCCGGGGGCCATCGTGCTGGCGGTGGGGGGTGGAGGCCTGTTGTGCGGAGTGGCCCAGGGGCTGGTGGAGGTGGGCTGGGGGGACGTGCCCATCATCGCCATGGAGACCATCGGAGCCAACAGCTTCCACGCTTCCACCAAGGCCGGCAAGCTTGTCACGCTGCCCCAGATTACCAGGTAAGTAGGCAGGGGTGCTGCCACTATGTTCCGCGAGCGTTGGGGAGCTCCCCCCGCGGTGCTGGCTGTGAGGCAGATTCTGATGCCAGGCCCATTTTATAGGTGAAGAAACTGAGGCTTTGGTCACTTGCCCAGAGTCACACAGCCAGTGAGTGGTACGGCTGGGACCAAAGCCAAGTCTGTGTGACTCTGTACCATGAGCATCACACTTCCTGGCATGAAAAGTCTAATATTAATCATTTATTGGGTTCCTCTGTGGCAGGGTTTTACACACCTCACTAATTTACCAACCATTTACTGAGCCCCTAATATGTGCAAGACACTGGCTGATCCTGGGGAGACAGTGGTGAATAAACACAGCTCCTGCTCCCAAGGAGCTCTGATCCCAGCCCCAAACCTTTGACAGAGGGTGTTTGATTAGGATTAGGTTTGGCCACATTATACAGGAGCCCAAAATAACAATGGCTTAAACAAAATTGAACTTTATTTCCTCTCATATATAAAAAAAAATCTGGAGGTAGGCAGTCCAGGGGCAACTCCACGAAGCCAGGGGCCCAGGATCCTTGAGTTTGTTCT
Organism: Physeter macrocephalus; assembly: GCF_002837175.3. Taxonomy (NCBI): domain Eukaryota; kingdom Metazoa; phylum Chordata; class Mammalia; order Artiodactyla; family Physeteridae; genus Physeter; species Physeter macrocephalus. Next base: position 11,823,474 of record NC_041232.1, on the reverse strand, counting down.
CCATAATCCTTATCTTGTAGACTTATGGCCCAAAATAGCTGCTTAAGTGCCAGCTATCACACCCATACTCCAGCTAGCAGGAAGAAGTCAGGGAAGAAGTTATGCCCCCTCCCTTTAAAGACACGATACTTCCATTTACCTCTCATTGGCCAGAAGGTAGTCACGTGGTCTGCCTCCCTCCTCTCTCCTATCTCTTCCCCCCTTCTCCATCCTTGCCTCTCCCAGTGTTGCCAAAGCCCTGGGTGTGACCACTGTGACAGCACAGGCTATGAAGGTGTTTCAGGAACACCCCATTTTCTCTGAAGTTGTCTCGGACCAGGAGGCTGTGGCCGCTGTTGAGAAGTTTGTGGGTATGTGCCAAGTCCTTTCAAGACCCAATCTGCCGATTCAGGACCTAAGTGGCTGTCCACTTGGCGTGCCAAGGGATCCCATTCACAGTTCTGTCTCCCGTCCCTCCCTGGAATTTCCCATTAATGGAAGTTAATGCAATGCGGTGGTAAAAATAGAAAGACCAACGGGACAAATGAAGAAGTCAGTCTGATAACAGCAAGGAAAAATAACAGAGTATTTAAAATGTTGGCTCTGAGTTTCCTGGTAGCCAGGGTAAAAAAGGAAACTATGGGCCTCAGTGTTGGATTCAGAGGTGGGTCTGTAACTAAGCTGGACTCTTACTGGGCTCATCCTGGGACAAGGATGACAAACATACACACACACACGCACACACGCACACACGCACACATACACACACACCTAAGCTGCCACTTAATTCTATACTCACAGTTAGTTTGGCTAATCAACCTGGCACTCTTGCTCAGATGATTCCTCAGAAACCTCAACATGGTGCCCAGGAAATTACAATCATTTTATCAGTGTTAGCACTGATGATGAAACTCAGCCCTGGCTCAGACCTTGGAAGTTCAATGTAGGGTAATGATGACGGAGTGGGGTTGGTCCAGGGCCAGAGTCTGTGCCCAGGGCTGAGAGCTGATTGGCTCATGCTTTATCAGTGGCCCAACTGTTCCCTTGCACCCTGCGGGACTCTGGCTCGACCCTCACCATCCCCCTCCTCTGGCAGATGACGAGAAGATTCTGGTGGAGCCCGCCTGTGGGGCAGCCCTGGCTGCCATCTACAGCAACGTGGTTCAGAAGCTGCAAGGAGAGGGGAAGCTCTGTACCCCACTGTCCTCCCTCGTGGTCATCGTTTGTGGGGGCAGCAACATCAGCCTGGCCCAGCTGCCGGCGCTCAAGAAACAGCTGGGCATGAAGAGTGGGCTGCCCCAGTGAGGACGCCTCCCCTACCCGGGAGACGCCTGGAAGGGCTGGAGTTTTATCTAGTGACTTGTTAAAATATTATTCTTGTGTCTGTTGGGAGCCTGTGGCCCGGGCCAGCCGGTAACCTCATTCTCACGAGGACACTGTGCGGAGGGCCCGGGAGGGAAGCAGCCAGCAAGGCTGTGAACTGAACCTCTTTGGTATCTGTGTGACTGCCCTGTGGTCCCTCCCCGCCCGCCGCTCTTATCCACCCCTGCTAGGGTGACCACCGCCCACATGGAATAGACCAGGTACCCAGAGCAGGGTGGGCAGGAGGGACAGGAACCACAGCAGCGGGGCCTCCTCAAGATGAGATGTCCCCGACCCAGGCTTTCTCCCTGGGAAGGTGGACAGGGCCGCAGTCCAGGGTGGAAGAACCATCTTGTCTCTCCTCCCAGAAAGCCCAAAGTCCATCCTTACTCACTTTTCTAATGTGCAAACTTTCACTGAAGAAGAAGAAAAGCATTATTTATTGAAATGAAGCTCCTTTGAGTTTTCCCATCATGGCTGTCTTCCTCCCTCCCTCCCTCCCTCCCACCCCAGCGTGCCTGCTGTCGCCCCCGGCTCTCAACACTGAGCACCGTTCCATCCTCCACCCCCACCCCCACCCCCTGGGAACCCCGGGCTCCCACTTGGAGGCCAGGAGCCCAACTCCTGCGGGGCTTGTGTGCCGGGAGCGGGCATCCCGGCGTGGCAGGGAGCAGGTGAGGGGGAGCTGTGCTGAACACGAGGGGTTTGGGAGGGGATGCGGGCCTCCAGTGGAGGCAGAAGAGTCCAACCTCATCCTGATCAGAAGTCCTCCCTGATAACACAATGATTTTATCACAGAACCACCGGGAGCGGAGTAGTGAGCCCCCCATTCGTGGTGGTGTGTAAACTGACACCGGACGCCCATCTCTGGTCAACGTCAAGCAAACCCTCTCAAACACAAACCCTCTCTTCCAAGGAGAGCACGTCACTGAAGCCAGCCTATAAACCAGACAGAAGAGGAACTGCCGGGGCTGCCTGGAGGTCCTGCAGGGAGCCCCCCATAGCCACTCCAGAACACCCCTGCACTACCTATAGCGGCCCCTGGGACACTAGTGGATCCCCAAGTTTAAAGTGAAGTTGGAGAACCAACCTGACCCTTCGGGATACCACACAGATCCACAGGGGCTTGCAGCCCCCCACCCACCTTGACAAACAGCAGGTGCTGTGAAATTTCAGGGAAAACCCATCCCAGCGACAGGTCTACATGCTGCTTTCCAGCCAGCAGGGACAGCACATGTACTTTAAAAACCCAGGAGAGAGGACAGCAGGGAAGGGCAGGCAGGGATGGGAAATCATCAGCCCCTTGGCCCCAGAATTGTTCCCAGGGGGACAGGGCCTAAAACAGCATTCAGTTCAGGGAAACCTGCCCAGAACAGGAGTCCCCAGCTTCCACTGTCCCGCCTGAATCAGGCACAAAACCCCCAAAGAAGGGAGGCAGACGTCTCTGCCCACTAAAGGAGGAGCCGCTGTGGGCCAGGGCCGGCCAGCTGGCCAGAGCCTTGTCCTGCAGGGGAGGACAGAAGTCACAGATGAGCCTGCGGCTGCCATCTTGAAGCTGAAGATTGTGGGAAACTCCCAGGGCAAAGGTGCTGAGGGAAACTGCCTTTCAGGCTGCCCCTGTAAAGGGTCAGATGACCCTTATGCCCATTTTACAGATGAGGCAGCTGAGGCTGAAGGGAGATTCCTTGTCCCATGTCAAGTAGGTGGCCGAGTTGAGATGTGAACTCAGGTCTCCAGGTTTACTGGATCAGCTGGAGCTCCAGTGGAGGACCATCTGCACGACCCCCCATTCTCTGTTCAGTCACCTTAGCTTCACACCTACCCTTAACTCCTGAAAAGCAGAAAGAGGGACCAGAATCATTCTAGGGAATAGACAAGAGTTGCCCCGTCCTACAGAGTGGCCCTGTTTGAGTTCCACCAGCCGGAGCCTCTGATTGCTCATCTGCCAAATGGGTCTCATAAAAGCCTCAGCCTCAAGAGGGTTGGGAAGATCCAGTGGCCGGCGCACAGTGGTGGGGGGCGGTGACCTTTGCTCTGCTGGGGCCTGCGCCATCACAAGGAGATGGGGAGGGAGAGCTGTGTCCCGTGGGAGAGTCTGCAGACCTGGGCCCCCGTCCTAGTTCTGAAGGGCCCAAGACTTGAGATTTCAGGCACGTCACTTCCCTTCTCCAAGTCTGCATCCTCATCTTTTAACCACATGTGAACATCCCGGCCCACCCCACCTAACAGGGCTGTTGTGAGCTCAAGAGACCTGGGAAAGACAACACTCTTAAGGGAGCTGGAAAATGTACCAGCAGAAAAGTTAATTTTTAGAACCACAAGTTGTCAATTTCCAGATAACAAGAATTGTAAAGCTATGGTGAGAAACAGCAAACTTCCCTGGCAGTCCAGTGGTTAAGACTCCATGTTTCCACTGCAGGGGGCACAGGTTAGATCCCTGGTCAGGGAACTAAGATCCCACAAGCCACACAGCGAGGCCGAAAAAAGAAAGAAATAGCAAATCCATCCCCAGCCCTCAACTGTGCTTTCGTTTCTCCAGAGCATCTACCACCATCTTACACATTGTATGTCTATTTTCACTATCTACCTCCCCAATGTAAACGCCACAAGAGCAGGGATTTTTTTTGGGCGGGGAATACCTGTTGTTTTGAGGTATCCCCAGGACCTTATAACAGTGCCTGAATGTTCTAAGCATTCTATAAATTCTCGCTAATGAATGAATGTTGAGTGAGTGAGGCCCCATGGGGGCTACGTCACAGCCACCTTTGCAGCAAATCCTCACCTTCCTCCCATCAAACGTGCACACACATGCGCGGGGAAATGCTGCTCACACGGTTACCTATTTTACAGATGAGGTAACTAGTAAGAGGTGGAGACAGGATTCGAACCCAGGCCTCGGACTCCCGGGCTGTGTGCTTTCCTCTCCCTAAGCACATCGCATTGTGCGAGTCTCCACTGTAGGTTTTGGGTAAGATCAGGTGGGGAGGGACTCTGTGTTGTGTTGATCTGTCCCCAACCCCCAGTAGGATTTGGGAAGGTCTTGGTGGTTAAGAGATCCCTAGCACAGGACCCAGAACAAAGTAGGTGTTCAATAAACCTATGGAAAGACGGATGGTTGGATAGATATGGATGGATGGATGAATGGGTAGATGGGTCAGTATCTGGATGACGGACGGATGGATGGATGATTGGAAAATGATAGGACGGATGGATGGATGACTGCAGATGGACAAGGGGTGGGTGGGTTGGCAGGTGAATGAAGGTATAGATGGACAGACGGAAGGATGGACAGGAGGATGCATAGGTGAATGGTCAGAACCCAAACCTGAGAAGAGAGAGGGCGCCAACCCAGCCTTCCCCACCGCCCCAAGAAGCACAGCACAGGGGCCACGGCCTCTCTTTTTAATGGCGGCACAGCCTGCGATTTGGTTCCTGTAGCAGGGGACCTGTGGGCAGTGCCCTGAGGCCAGGGGCAGGCCTGGGTTTGGGGGGGCACGGGCCGAGGCTGGAGCAGAGGGCTGACACCCCTGCCTGCCCCCGGAGAGAGAAGGGCCCTTCCAGCCACAAGTGGCCAGAAACTTTGGTTCTTGTTTGGTTTCAAGTTTCTGTCCTCAAGGAGGCTGTCCAGGAGGAGAAACAGGGGAGCTACTTCCCGACGGAGCAGAGTGGGGCTGGGGTCGGGGGCTGAAGCTCCAGAGCCGCCGGCAGGAACAGCACTGGAAAGCAGGCACTGGAACAGGCCTCTCCTGCCGGCCCCACTAGCGGCCCCGGACCCTGGCCCCAGGCCCCGGCTCCCGCCCTCAGGAAGGGACGGCATGAGGAGGGGGCCCAAGGCTGGAAGAGAGAGAAAAGCAGGGAGAGAGAGAGACGGGGACGGCATCACCCACTTGGGGGGGGCAGCGTCAGTCCTGGGTCCCTTCGGGTTCCGTTCCCCACCCAGGAGGCCACCCAGACGAGAGTGAACCTGGCCGACCCAGGTCCCCAACCTGGGCATAGCGGGGGCGGGCAATGCTCACACGGGGGACCGGGGCGGGGCGACAGGCAGGAGGGCGGGGTGGCAGCCAGTCGGGTGGCCCCGCTGGGGTCAGCAGGGGCAGAAGGCAGCAGAGCAGAGATGGAGCCTCAGTCCCACCAGACCTCGATGGGTGAGAACTTCCAGAGGTCGGGCTGGCCCATGTGCAGCAGGCTGCTGAAGGGCGAGGTGCTCCACTGGAACGGGGGCAGCTGGTCCCACGTGGGGCCGCTGGCCGCCAGGAGACGCAAGGCCTTGGCCAGTGCCGTGCTGGTCACCTGGGGGTAGAGGGGAGGGCAGGTCGTTGAGTCGTCCCAACCTGGGAGGCTCTCCTGCTCCCCACCCCAACTTTGACCCATCCACAGCCCCAGGCCCGGCACCTTCACGTCGATGCCCCCATGGGAGCGCTGGTGCAGGGCCTGGAAGGGGTAGGAGCCATTGGCTGGGTTGAGGTCGGAGCGGGCCGAGACGGCATTCTCCCCGTTGGGCTTGGGGTTGCAAGCTTTGCACAATGACAGGGGGTCATGCAGGAAGTCGTTGTACCTGGATGCGGAAAGAGAGGAAACATCAGTCGTGCGGGGAGCGGGGGAGGTCAGACTGCTAGCGGCAGCCCCTAACCCAGCCGCCTGCTTTCAATGTGCCCGGCTCCCTCCCGCCGCCTGGGCTTCAGTCACCACCTCCCCCTTCAGCTGGTCACTCCACAGGCATCACTCAGCCTCGGCTCTGCCATCCCTCCCTCCGGGAATCCCTCTGGGTCCCCATCCCAGGCCAGGCTAGAGACCCCGTTTTGTCCCTTCATAGCATTTCCTGGAGCTCAGACGGTCCTAGTTACACGTCCACATCAGCGTGAGTACGGGATGGATTTCTGCATCCCCCAAAGGACAGGGTGCTCCCCAAGGACAGTGGAGACATGTTCTGAGCCCGTTTCCCAGTCCCAAGCACGGAGCCCAGCACAGGGCGGTCACGCCACAGCTGTTCGCCATCCTCACCCATGACATGAGGACAGCAACAGGCTCAGCTGAGCGCTGCCTCGGTTCTGCTGCCCTGGCTGCTACACCCCTGCCCACCCCCTGCCCACCCCCCGCCCCGGGCTTGTTGGGAGGTTGAAATGAGTTACAACAAAGCCCCACCACATGACCCTGGGCTCGTGGTCCCCTGCGTACCTCATAAGCCGGATCATGGAGTTCAGGTCGTGTACCAGCGACTGGTTCCGCCGGAAGATCTGGGCCCGGGGGCTGCCGTCGTAGGAGAACCAGTCCCCAAAGTGGGCCACCAGGGCCGGAAGCCCACTGGCGTTGAACACAGGCTCAAAGGACCTGCTGGGAACGAGGATGGTCACTCACGACCCCCACTGACTTCACCCGGCCGTGACCGTGGCCAGGGAGGTGAAGGGGGCAGTCATGCCACGACACTCACACCAACACCCACGACAGTCGGGGTAGCAATAATCATGTCATTTGTTGGTGCCGTGGGGTGGCTTGGTGGGGTGGCCAAGCTAGGGCTCTGGGGTCCAAAAGGCACGGGTTCAAATCCTGACTTCACTGTTGGCCACCTATGGAACCTTGGGAGAGTCAGGTACTTTCTCAAGGCCTCAGTTTCATCATCTGTGAAATGGGAATAGGAGCCGTGGCTACCACGCACGGTGGCTGTACGGATCAAAGGGGATAACCCAGGTAAAGCACAGTGAGGGTCAAGAGGTGCTGGCTGTGCAGCCCAGTTAAAGCAGCTCCAGCTGGAGAGCCACGGCAGGGGTCAGCACCTGAGCCAGGCCGCCCCCTACCACCCTGCGGAGGGTGGGTGCAGACTGGGAGGCCGAACGGACGCCAACCTCACAACTGTACCCTAAAACCGTCAGGGCTTTCCTGGAGAAAAAGGGGGGAGGGTGGGTTTCTTTGTGGAGTTAAAGAATCACCTGGGAAGCACCCCTCCCCAGCACGGAGAGCTGAGCAAAGGGTGGGGAATACTGGGAAGGGGGGACATACGGGATATTGTAGCTGGCCCAGTAGGTCTTCTGGTAGAGTTCCGACGTCCTGTCGGCCACGACCACCATGCCCCTGCGACCGGGAAGGGACATGGGGCAGGAGTGGTGAGAAAGGGGGCTCCTGTGGGCGCTGCCCTGCTCAAGGACCCTCGCTGGCTCCCCATTGCCTGGAGCTAGATTATGTCCCCAATCTTTAGCCCCAGTCAGAGGCTGCCTTCTCCTCCAGGACTGCCTTCCTGAGGTTTCCCCTCCCACAGATGATTCAGCTGCCTCCAGGCCTCTGCCCTGGCAGTTCCCTCTGCTGGAACGCCCTGCCCCTTTCCGGGTACTCACGGGATCTGCTCCAGGATGGTAAGCACCCTTCTCCCAGGGCTGGGCCCGCCGGGGACAAATGCCTTGTAGTCCACGATCATCCACTGGTTGTTGTACCTGCCGTGCCCAAGGAAGGAGGGCTGAACAGACCCTGGGGTCACTGCCCCAGCCTCCCCCTGCCCCCAGGGCCACACACAGTCAGGAATCATGGGGCCGGGGTGGTCTGGGCGCGTCCGGCCATCCGACCGTCACCCGGACACTTTAGCTTGACCAGGCGTCCTCAGACTTTTCCCTCATCATGCTGCTTGCCTGCTCCAGAAGAGTCTATGGCTCCCTAGTGCTTACCGGAACAAAGGTCAATTCTGCGCAATGTTCTAAGACCCTGCCCTAACCAGTTCCTGTGTCTCGGGCTCATGGGGCCCCCATCCACCCATGTCCATCTCCTCGGATGGCCCTCTCCACTGTCCCGAGCGCTCAAGTTCCAAGTGTCTTCCTGTCCTTCCTCTGGGAGCCTTTCCCTGGGTGGAGGAGCCTGCAAGAGGGGGGCAAATCCTTTCTTTCCCTGTGCCTCAGTTTCCCCACGTATAAAACAAGGAGAGGACTCTGCAGAGGGTGTGGGGTGTGTGGCCCTGGTGCCACATCAGGTCTCCCAGGGTCTAAGCATTAGTGGGGATTTTGGGTGGGACAGCCGCCGTTCCAGAAGCCCACTCACGTGCCACTGTTGAACCTCCTGAAGATATCAGCCCAGGAGTCCCCGTCCAGGGCCAGGCGATTGGCCACAACATTTCGCATCCACTCCAGCACACAGCCCTCGGGCTGCACGTACTTCCACAGGGCCGAGTTCCGGTTGCCGATGGTGGTCTCCAGGGTCACCTGCGGGAGAGCCAAGGGGGCGCTGCACGAAAGGGCCCCCTAACTCACAACCGGGGCGTGGGGCCACCAAGTGGCAGCGCTGCATCGATCGTGGTTCAAATTTGTTGACTCGTTTTTTAAAACTTCATGTCCTGGCTTAGGTGCATGTTCCTCGCTAGTTCTTTGGATGAGCATTGAGGGGGCTCGTGATCAAGATCATGCATCCACCTTTGCCCTGGGGAACAGCCCCTAAGGGAGCCCAGGGTGCTGCTCCTACGGGACCCACTCCCCCTACCAGGTGGGTCAACTCTTCCCCCAGAGAGACAGCATCCCATCTCTACCCCTTTCCTGCAGTTCCGCAGGGAAAGCTGGGAGGCTTGGGGTTGGTAGCCTGGTGGACTACTACAATCTCCATGAACTCTTACAGCCCTCCAGGGGGAAACACAGCGCGGCTATTAAGCCCCCTTCTTCTTGAAAGGTAAACTGAGGCCTGGAGAAGCTAAAAGACTTGCCAAAAGGACATGGCCACTACGTGGATGGGCCAAGATTTGATCCTCAGACTTCCAACTCTTAAATCGGGGCTTGCTCTCCTACAGCAGGATATTAGCATGCTTCTTCCTTTTTTATACGAAGCTGGAAAACAACTTAAGAGATAGCAGTAGCCATAAATATGATGTTTCAAAGAGGAATCTGCAAAGCAAGCCTCTCAATAGCGATGCCCAGGTAGGAAGAGCGTCTCTACTCCCTCCACACTGTACCCTCCTCATCCCTCTAGTGTCCCACATCATCGCCAGGATTCAGACCCGCATGGCCTCAGAAGCCCTGGAGGGCAGTTTCCTCTCTCTGCGCCAAGGGTGGTTCTCAACCTGGGGTAGTGCTCAGGGAGTCTGCAGGCTTGGGTGGGGAAACATTACATCTTTATTTCCACTAATGTCAAACCGAAATGCAGCATCTCCTTCCATTGCTAATGAGGTGACACATGACAGTGTTATTAGCGGTACCCGAGATCGTCACCAACAGAAATCACAGATGTTTTCCCACCACAGGACAGGACTGCACACATCTCAAGATATCGTTTACGCTCCTCATACTTCTAAATTATGGCAGGTAGCCCACCTGCGACTGGAGTTTCTTTCTTTTTTTTTTTTTGGCCACACCTTGTGGCATGAGGGATCTTAGTTCCCCGACCAGGGATCGAACCCGTGCCCCTTGCATTGGGAGCACGGAATCTTAACCACTGGACCACCGGGGAAGTTCCTGGAGTTTCTTATTTAACGTGCTAATAAAGCAGCACATACAGGTGGACCCGAGAGATATTGCGGGTTCTGTTCCGGACCACTGCAATAAAGCGAATACCACAGGAAAGCAAGTCACATGGATTTTTTGATTTCCCAGTGCATATAAGAGTTATGTTTCCACTATACTACAGTCTATTAAGTGTGCAATAGTATTATGTCTTAAAAACCAATGTACATACCTTAATTTAAAAATAGAAAAAAAATACAAAACAAAAAATCAATTACAATAGTCACATCAAAGATCACTGATCACAGATGACCATAATGAATATAATAATAATGAAAACCTTAAAATATTGTAAGAATTACCAGAATGTGACACAGAGACACAATATGAGCAAATGTTGTTAGAAAAATGGCGCTGACAGACTTGCCCGATGCAGGGTTGTTACAAACCTTCAATTTGTAAAAACTGCAATATCTGCAAAGTTCAATAAAACGAGGTATACTTGTATATTACATTAAAAGTTTACTTATATAATATTTCGATAAGTGCATGTCGATATAATTGGTTTCCTTTATAATCCCATATATGTTGGCTTGTGCATTTAAAAGCATTATTCTGAGAAGGGGTTCACGGCTCCCCAGACTGCCAACGGAGTCTGTGGCACAAAAACAGTTAAGAACCCAGATGGAGGGTAAATTTCCTTCCCGGACACTTTTCGTAACTGGATGAAACTATTTCAACTGTCCTTCCCCAGGCTTCACTCCTGCTTTCCCCGCCCCAGACCACAGCAAGGGGGTCCCCTCACCCACTGCCTGGCCCCTTTCATGCTTCTTCCCACATTTAAGGGAACTAAATCCCACGCTCCTCTCACAAAGTAATAGAAGAAAAAGAGCCCCTTCCTCTCCCCTCCCCAGGAATTGGCATCTTCTGCATCTAGGATTTTTTTTTTAAAGTGATGTTTTTTCTCCTCTGCAGTGTTACCCTGGCGACTACAGGGCTTGCTGTGTCGTCGAGGGGTGCCAGGAACAGATTTCTAAATGAGTTTGGAGCCCAGCCAGGAAAACCGATAAAAACAACACATTGTAAACAACATTTATTCAGAAAACGCAGCCAGGTTTAGAGGGGGTTTTGTGGAAAGCAAAAGGGAAGGCAGACGAGAAGGAGCAGAGCCACGGTAGGGAGAGAGGTGGCTTGTCCTAAATACATAAGCACAAAATGAGGTCACTGGGGCCGCAGATATTTCAAACGGGCCCAAACCGGGGATTTCTGAGGAGCTGCAGGACAATGCAGAGTCCCAGGCCGGCTGCAGGGTCTGGAGGCCCGGGCGTGACCTGGGGAGCGACATTTTACAAGCGCTTCCTGGGGGAGGACGGCCTCGGCCCTGGGGTGGTGGTGATGCGGGAATGGGGGGGGGGGTCTGCGCGCCCCCGCTGTGCCTAAGCTGCTGGGTGCGAGGCTGCCCCGGGGAGAAAAGTGACACCAGGGGATGAGGAGCTGCAGGACAATGCAGAGTCCCAGGCCGGCTGCAGGGTCTGGAGGCCCGGGCGTGACCTGGGGAGCGACATTTTACAAGCGCTTCCTGGGGGAGGACGGCCTCGGCCCTGGGGTGGTGGTGATGCGGGAATGGGGGGGGGGGGTCTGCGCGCCCCCGCTGTGCCTAAGCTGCTGGGTGCGAAGCTGCCCCGGGGAGAAAAGTGACACCAGAGGATGACTCACCAGCCCGCTGCCCAGGATGTAGAAGTCATCACAGGAGAAAATGGTACCAGGGTAGGATGAGAAGATCACCCTGTTGCCGGGAGCGCGGGTAGATTGCTCTGCAGGCGGGAGAGTGAGCCCGGGTGGGGCAGGGGAGGGGGCCTGGTCAGACAAGCGCATACGGAGAACCCCACTCCCCCTCCCAGCAAGACTTGGGAGTCTCCAGCTGGAACAGCAGGCTTCAGAGGAAGCCCCTACTCCATTCTTTCTGAGAGTCAGCAAACCAGGCCATTTGTGTAAAAGCTAGTAGCAATATATATATACATATATATATATATACATATATGTATATATATATAATTTTTTTGATTACTGTACCTTTTTTTGGCTTTCTTTTTTTTTTTTTTTTTTTTTTGCGGTATGCGGGCCTCTCACTGTTGTGGCCTCTCCCGTTGCGGAGCACAGGCTCCGGACCCACAGGCTCAGCGGCCATGGCTCACGGGCCCAGCCGCTCCGCGGCATGTGGGATCTTCCCGGACCGGGGCACGAACCCGCGTCCCCTGCATCGCCAGGCGGACTCTCAACCACTGCGCCACCAGGGAAGTCCCTTTTTTTTTTTTTTTTAATTGCAAAAACCTATTGTGGAAAAGGTAATTCACAGAGCAAATACCCAGAAGTCTGAGAGCACGGACTTTGTTTTTTGGGTTTTTTTGGGGGGTGGAGGGAGGGTTTATCCCCTGCTTTACTGAGGTATAATCGACAAATAAAAATTGTCTGTGTTTAAGGTGCACACTGTGAGGTTTGGATGGACATAGACACTGTGAAAGGATGGCCAGTCAAGCTAATTTACACACATCCATCACTTCACATAGTTACCTCTGCTTTGTGTGTGGTGAAAACACTGAAGTTCTACTCTCTTGGCAAGTTTCAAGTATACAATACCGTGTTGTTAACTACAGTCACCATGCTGTGCTTTAGACTCCAGAATTCATTTGTCTTCTAACTGGGAGATGGTACTCTCTGACCAGCATCTCCCCATTTCCCCCTCCCCGCAGGCCCCTGCAACCATCATTCCACTCTCTGTTTATATCAGTTCAACTTTTTTTTTTTTTTTGGCCTTACCACGCAGCTTGAGGGATCTTAATTCTCCAACCAGGGTTTGAACCTGGGCCCGCAGCAGTGAAAGCACAGAGTCCTAACCACCAGACCGCCAGGGAAGTCCCTCAAGTTCAACTTTTTTAGATTCCACATTAAAGTGAGATCATACAGTATTTGTCTTTCTCTGACTTATTTCACTTAGCATAATGGCCTCCAGGTTCCCCCATGTTGTTGCAAATGGCAGGATATCCTGCTTTTTTCAGTTGAATAATACTCCATTGTGTGTGTGTGTGTGTGTGTGTGTGTGTGTGTGTGTGTCTGTACGTGTAAATTTTCTTTATCCATTTGTCTGGCTATGGACATTTAGGTTGTTTCCATATCTCAGCCATTGTGAATACTGCAATGAACACAGGAGTGCAGATACTTCCTCAAGATTTTATTTCCTGGAAGTGAGATGGATGGATCATATGAGAGCACAGGCTTTGTGGGGAGGAGACCTGGGCAGAATCCCGGTTCAGGCCCTTATCAACTGTTTGATTTATGTCAGGTTACTTAGCCTTTCTGAGCCTCAGTTTCCTTATCTGCGAACTGGGAATAATAATCCTTCATCCCACACAGGGCAGTTGTAAATATTTAATTTATAAGATCGTGGAGGTAGTTTCTAGCACAACAGTGGGTATCCAGTCGGCCTACAATCAAGGTTACTGCGCAACCAGACCAGCACTTGTCAAGGGGTGGACTTTCGGTACAAAGGGTTCTGGGGTGAGGATGAGGGCCACTGGGGATGAGGGGATGGACCAAAGGAGCTGTTTCTATATAACTAATGAATAGATAAAAGTAAGAAGGGCAAAGTCATCAATGAACACCGAAAACTGGAAGGGAAAGCAACCAACACCCATGGTGGTTTTTCAGGGGCTGGTGGCAGGGCGGGTTACAAGTGATTTTTATTCCTTCTTCGTGCTCTGTTTTCTAACTTCCTAGAGTGAACATGTATGACTTGATTAATTTGTTTTAATTATTGAAAATTAGTGTAGAATACAAAAAGAAATAACACAAATACCCATCAATAGATGGATGGATAAACAAACTGTAGTATCTCCATGCGGCGAAATATTAGGCAGTCAGAAAAAGGAATGAAGTGCTAACACCTGCTACGACATGGAGACGCCTTGAAATTATGATGTTGAGTGAAAGAAGCCAGTCGTAAGAAAACCACCACAGTATGTTTCCATTTTTATGGGATGCCCAGAACAGGTAAATCTACAGAGATAGAAAGTAGATTAGTGGTTGCCAGGGGCTGGGAGGAGGGGGAAAAGGGAGTGATAACTCAGTGGGTACAGGGTTTCCTCTCTCCGTTGATGAAAACGTTTTGGAACTAGACTGAGGTGGCAGTTGCACAACACTGTGAACGTACTAAATGCCACTGGATTGTTCCCTTTAAAATAGTTGATTTTGTTATGTGAATTTCACCTCAAATAAATAAATAAATAAATCAAACTGGAAAAAAAAAAAAACTTTTTTTTTTTGCCTGCACTGTGTGTCATGCAGGATCTTAGTTCCCCGGCCAGGGATCAAACCTGTGCTCCCTGCAGTGGAAGCGCAGAGTCCTAACCGCTGGACAGCCAGGGAATTCCCTTAGAAAATTTTTTAAAATTAGTGCAGGTTTATATGAAGTTCTAGAACAGGCAAATCTAACCTCATGGGAAAGAAATCCGAAGAGTGGTCGCCTGGCGAGAGGGGTGGAGGCTAACTGCAAAGGTCACAGGGGACTTTCTAGGGTGATGGAAATGTTCTATATCTTTATGGAATGGTGTTTACATGACTGCATATGTTTGTCCAAACCCATCAAATTATATGCTCTAAATGTGCATTTAAGCTATCCATCAATAAGGTGAATTTAAAAAAAAAAAGAACCAGAACAAACTCAGTCCGGGACATCATTTATCACCCGGCAGAATGGCAAAAAAATTTGAAATGAACCATAATACCCAGTGCTAGCAAGGCTGTGGGGGAAAGACAACATGTTCACAGAATGGCGGTGGAAGTGTAAATTGGCCCAACCATTTTTTGAGGCAGTTTGGCTGTTACCTATCTAGAAACTAAAATTTTAATTGTACTCATCTTTTAACCCAGCGTTTCCACCAGGAGACACATCTGGGGGCCCACTTGCCTGCTGTAGTACTGTTTGAAACAGCAAAGACCTGGGAATTCCCTGGCAGTCCAGTGGTTAGGACTCCTTGCTCTCACTGGACAAGCCTCACGGTGCGGCCAAATAAAGAAATAAATATTTTTTAAAAAGAAAGAAGGGAGGGAGGGAGGAAGAGCAAAGACCTGGAAATGGCCCATATCCTCAGCTGGGGACTAATTAAAATTTAACGACCAGCTGTTAAAAGGTGGACCGAACATGGCAATATCAAAAGCTCTCCAAGGCCAGCGGTGGATCAAGAGGAACAAGTGGCAAACAATCCATATAGCATGATCTCATTTATGTTTTTTTTAAAAACCCAGAAAGCAAACTTTTTAGGGCTGTGCAACTATTCTGTAAAATACTGTAATGGCGGACACATGTCATTGAGCGTTCATCAAAAATCCATAAAACTCTACAAAGAGTGAGCTCAAATGTAAACCGTGGACTTCAGTTGACAATAATGTATCGATATTGGTTCATCAATTGTAACAAATGAACCACACTAATGCAAGAGGCTAGTAACAGGGGAAAGCGGGAAGGGGGATATATGGGAACGCTCTATACTGTCTACTCAATTTATGTCAATGTAAAATTTTTCTAAGAAATAAAGTCTATTAATTTTAAAAAGGTCCATATATACACACATATAAATGCATCCCCCAAAATCTAGATAGATCCAAACCAAAATGGCATCAGTGCTTTCCTCTTAGGAGAGATCTAAAATTTGGGATGAAGGTATCAAGGGAGATGTATTTCTTCATCTCTATTGCTGGAATCTGTGGCAGTGAGGATGTATTTACATATAAATAGTATAATAAAAATATTGATAAGTTAAAACAAATGGAAAAGTGAGGTATGTTTTTCAAAAGTCTGAAAAAACATAACCAAGTGTTTGCAGAAATGACCTCTTGTGGGATGTGGGGTGTTCCAGTGACTTTCATTGTGTGTACGTGTGTTTTGCCGCATTTTCCAATTTTCAATAACATACGTGTATGACTTATGTAGGTTTTTCAGATATTAAGACGATAGTGGATACACAGCAATGGGAACGACAGATCTGCAGCTACAGAGGACAACGTGGATGAAACTCACAGGCGTTACACTGAGTGAAAGAAGCCAGATGCAAACAAGCCCATGCTGCATGATTCCATTCGCAAACAGTCCAAACCCATCAAACCTAACCCAGGCTGTGAGAAGTCACTACGGGCTGGGGACAGTGCCTGGAAAGGGACAGGAAGGAAGCTTCTGGGGGTTGGGAATGTTGTTTCTCTGTCTGGATGCTACACACACAGGTGTGTGTTCAACGTGCAAAAATTCCAGCTGTACACTTAGGATGCGCACACTTTTCTGTACAAATGTCAACTTAGAAGTTTAAATTTAAATTAATGGGCATTAGGTTGTTTCCAAACCACTAATGCAGCTGACATCCATGTACACAATCCCCTTGCAGAAATAGAAATGTTTCTCCAGGGACAGATCTGAGCCAGAGGGTTGCTGCATCACAGGCGAGACAGATTTTAAATTTTGTCAGACGCCAGCTGGGCTCCTCTTCAAAGTGGCCGTGCCAGCTCCCACTCCCGTTAGCAGTGAATGAGGGTATACATTTCCCCACCCTCTCGCCACCTCCTGGCAACATTAATTTTTTAAAGTTTGGCCAAGAAGGAGGCAGTGCAAACATTTGGCAGTGGCTACCTCTAGACTTAACACTGGGGCCAGGAATGACGGGCACACTATCCGGCACTTGGGCCTTAGTGGCAAGGTTTTCACATTTGACAGGAAGAACGTATTCATCCATTCCTGTGTAGCTGTTTGCAAAAATGGCTGTAACTCTCCCCATGCTTGTATCCACGTCATCTGCAATGTGACTCTGCAGTTCCTTACATCACATGGTCGAGTCTATTTCCCCACTTCTTGAATCTGCACGGGTCACTTGACGTGCTTTGAGCAACAGAATGCTGTGCCAGTTTCAATCAGCCCTCGAGAGGCCTTCCACACTTCCCTGCCCAGATGTCACATGAACAAGCCTGAGCTAGCCTGTGGGAGGATGAAAGACCATGTAGCCCAGCTGTCACATCATCCCAGCTGACAGCCAACCCCCAGATGTGCAGACGAGGCCATCCTAGGTCAGGCAGCTCACCCCAGCTGACTACGGAAGCATCAGTGAGCCCGGCCACGATCAGCAGGCTTGTCCCAGAATAACAAAACCACCCGGCAGACCCATGGACATGTGAGCAAAAATAAACGGCTATGTTTTAAACCTCTGTTGTTTTAAATTTGGGGTGATTTGTTACGCAGCAGTAGCTTACTGATACGCCTTGTGAGATAAAAATTCAAAGGAAATAAACATGTTAAAAATAACACGAACTCCTAGAGTGGCCTTATGGTGACCCCAGTGTATACGGGGCTGAGGCCCACACCTCCCAGTACTATGCCCACTGTGTACCCACATACATGCTCACACACAGACCCACCCACATCTACCCACCTTGGGGCCCTTCTCTGAACTGGAACCAGTACTTTTTCATGATGCGCAGCATGTACTGGTAGGAGTTCCAGGTGTTGTGGGCGACCAGGAGGTCACTCTGGCCAGGCAGCAGCTTGATGAGGGCAGAGCAGGAGCCAGAGCCCATAGCATGCTTGGTCTTGGTCTTATTCAGGGCCAGCTCTAAGTCTTCGAGGTCCCCAGAGATCTGCAACAGGCTGAGGAGGGTCAGAGTGCCGGAGGGTTACCACGCCTGCTGGGAGTGCCATTACATACCCATTTCACAGAAGAGGAAGCTGAGGCACTGGGAGGTTGGGCGACCGGTCCAAGGCCATGTAGCCAGGAAGTGGCAGGGCTGGTATTGGAACCCAGGTCTGTCTGACTATAAGGTGTGTGGCACTTTCCCCTGCCCTGTCCACTCTGGGGGTGGCACTTACAGGAACCCCAAGGGTTTGATGGTGAACTTCCCAGTTGGAAAGGTCACACTGCCTTCATAGCTGTCCTCTAGGCCTTTCAGCTGCAGGAGGGTCAGCCGCACCTAGGGGGAGGGGGAGGGGGCAGGGGGCAGGGGGCAGAGGGAGGGTGAGGCCTCTCCCCCAGGCTCATGCCTTCTGCAATGGGAGGGGCTCCAGCAAGGGAGGCTCAGGTGCACCCTCCAGGCTCCAGCCAACCCTGACCCCCCCTTAACCACCACCCACCCCTCCATGCCAAGCACCCTCCTGCCATCATTTAACTATATGTCTCCATCCTGTGGCAACCCCAAATCACCCCACTTAAGAACCCAACTCAAACCCACCTCCTCCAGGAAGTCTCCCAGCCTGCCCTGGCCCACTGTTGACTGCTCCCTGTTCTGAGTTTTACTGGCTGTGCTGCTGGCTCAGCGTACTTGTCTCTTGTGGCTGACTTCTCCCCACTGTCACTGTCATTGTTCTGTAATCATGGAGTATATCACTGTGTCCCCCACCGGGCCTTGGCCTGTGCTGGGCATACACCAGGCACTTAGCAAGCATCCGTAAGATGGATAGACAAAAGGACAGATGGATGGATGGATGGATGGTGGCTACTGAGTTAAACAAGAGAAGGACAGAGAGAAAGGCAATCACCCAGATGGACAGGAGGGTGAAGAGAAGGACAGATGTTCAGGCAGATGCTGAAGTAGATGGACGGGACCAGATGGATTCACTCCTTCAGCTGTAAATACTCAACAAACCTTCACTTATAAAGCGCCTACTATGTGCCAGCCCCTGTGCTAGGTACTGGGGATACCACAGTGGACAAGGCAGATGTGGTCCTTGCCTTGTCCTCAGGGGGCCCAAGTCCAGTTGAAGACAGGATCTGAATGCCTCACAAGAGTGCTACGAAGAAGTTCAGGGAGGGGACAGGGAGGGGAGGAATGGTGGGGGTGAACCGGGCAGAGGGGGAGAAGGAAAAGTCCTCCTCCAGGAAGCCTCCCAGCCTGCCCTGGCCCACTGTTTGACAGCTCCCTGTTCTGAGTTTTACTGGCTGTGCTGCTGGCTCAGCGTACTTGTCTCTTGTGGCTGACTTCTCCCCACTGTCACTGTCATTGTTCTGTAATCATGGAGTATATCACTGTGTCCCCCACCGGGCCTTGGCCTGTGCTGGGCATACACCAGGCACTTAGCAAGCATCCGTAAGATGGATAGACAAAAGGACAGATGGATGGATGGATGGATGGTGGCTACTGAGTTAAACAAGAGAAGGACAGAGAGAAAGGCAATCACCCAGATGGACAGGAGGGTGAAGAGAAGGACAGATGTTCAGGCAGATGCTGAAGTAGATGGACGGGACCAGATGGATTCACTCCTTCAGCTGTAAATACTCAACAAACCTTCACTTATAAAGCGCCTACTATGTGCCAGCCCCTGTGCTAGGTACTGGGGATACCACAGTGGACAAGGCAGATGTGGTCCTTGCCTTGTCCTCAGGGGGCCCAAGTCCAGTTGAAGACAGGATCTGAATGCCTCACAAGAGTGCTACGAAGAAGTTCAGGGAGGGGACATGGAGGTGAGGAATGGTGGGGGTGAACCGGGCAGAGGGGGAGAAGGAAAAGTGTTCCAGGCAGAAGGAACAGCACATTTTAAAGCCCTGAGTGAAGAGGTAACATCTTGTTCAAGAAACTGGGAGGAGGCCAGGGAGGCTGGAGCACAGAATGAGAAGGTCAGTGGATGAGGCTGGGGAGGGAGAGGGTGCAGGGGGGTGTTGAGGCCACATTAAGGAGTGTGGGCGTCACCCTGGAGAACTGGGCAGCCCCTGGCGAGATGTACGAGCAGCAGAGACAGAGCAGAGGGGATGGACCAACAGATGGACAGACTGAGAGGTGCCTAGGCTCCGGCCAGAAGGAAGAGGAGGAAAGAAGCAGGGAAAGTGGGCCGTCAGAAAGATGGCTAGGCAGGTAGATGGGAGGGCAGGTGCACAGACAGGTAGATGATGACCAGAGAGAGAGATAGGCAACCAAATGGGGTATATCAACAAGGCGGGTGGACAGAATATCTGACAACTAGGCTAAGATGGGCAGGTCGGTGACAGATGAATAAATGCGAAGAAGAGAGTGAAAGATGGATAGACTTGTGGGTGGGTGGACGAAGGTGCCGAAAAACTAGATGGATGGATGGATGGATAAATAGATGGATGGATGAACGGGTAGATGGATGGATGAACAGGTAGATGGATGGAGGAACAGGTAGATGGGTGGAGGGGTGGGTGGGTGGATGGACAGATGGATGTATGGGAGGGAGGGAAGGAAGGAAGACTGGATGGATGTGTGGATGGATGGGTAGATGGATGGAGGGGTGGGTAGGTAGATGGGCGGATGGACGAGGAAGGGAGGGAGAAAGGGCTGGCTAAGAGGAGCAGGGGACAGAGAGGTTGGCCAGCTGGAACAGTAGCAGCCGCAGTGGTAGCAGGTCCCCAAAGCAGACCCAGCCTGCTGCCCCAGCCCTCTAAGCATGGGGGCCATGCCCACCTGGTGCCAGTAAGCAGAGCCATTGTTCAACTCCATCTCCTTCTGCACCCACTCCAGGTTGGCCTCCAGGAATTTCTTGAGCCTCTCGCAGTAACTGACTTCGTACTCGAAGGGGCCGCAGTAATTCACCACCGTGTTCATCCAGTGCATATAGATGAGCTGTGGGGTGGGCGAGGACAGGGGCGGGGCAGCAGGGCTGCGCTCTTCCCTGAGGACCCCATTGGCCCCCACTCGGGCTCAGAGTCCTCACTCCTATCCAGGTCTCCAAAGAGTCGAGGAGCTCTGGTGAGGACACCTCTGCACCTCTGCTCACGCTGGCCTCTCTCACCCAGCCAGCTCTCACCCCCACCAGGGCCCAATGCCTCTGGATGCCTCCCTCCTCTGAACGCCGTCAGCACTCACAGTCTGTCCTAGATTACGCCTCCTCTGTTACTGGGGACCGCCCCCCGCATCTCTACACGTGTTCAGTCACTCAACTACCTTTTTTTTTTTTTGAGCACCTACTATGTCCTGTCCTGAGCACTGAGGACACAGCAGTGAACCTGGCAAGAGAATCCTGTGCCAGTTCCACCAGCCCTCAAGAGGCCTTCCCCACCTCCCCGCCCCAATGTCACATGAACAAGCTGGGCCAGCCTGCTGGGGGGTGAAAGACCATATGAGCCCATCGTCCCCATCACCCCAACAGATGGAGAGCCCCCCTCGGGGGCTGGTGTGCAAGCTCCGAGAGGTAACGTGGGCAAAGCCCCTGGCATGTGTGTCTGGGGTTCCTCACGTGAGAACCACTTCGGGCCTTGCCTCGGTGTTCCTGGTTCAGGCTACGGGGTCCCTGAGAGATGGAATCTTGTCTCAAATACCACCAAGCACCCAAAAGAGCGTGGCCTGACCCAGTGTCTGACACCTCCCCAGACATCGAGGTCCCAGGAGGGCATCTCAAACTGCAGCTGGGTGTCAGAATGAGGAGAGGGAGTTTATTCAACGCTGTCACACTGTACACCATCTCCTGTGAGGTGCTCTGTCCCTCTCACCACCATGCATCTCACACCTATCCACTCTGCTCGTTCATTTTCACTGCTCTATGATCCTGCACTGTGTGGCACTACTGCAATCCAGCTACCCGTGCACCCACCGGTGGCGTTTAAGTGTGTTTGCCTCGAGGCTGCTTTGAACCCCTTGGGTCACCTCTAGGGTACACACCTAAGGAGTGGGGCCCCTGGGTCCTAAGACGTGTGCATTCAACTCTACAAGTTAACGCCAAATTACATTCCAACGTGGGTGTCACACCTTCAGGCACAGTGCGGGAGCATGGCCAGCCCACCACGGCCTCACCCATGCCTGATGCCGTCTGCCTTCTGAAATCTGTGATTATCACTTTTAAAAAGCCCAAAAGCAGGTAAAGCAAAATAATATGTTGTTTAAGGTTTCATCACATGTAGTAAAACTAGTTTAACCAAAGGAAGGGAGTGGAAATAACTCAAATGTCCACCCACTGATGAAAGGATAAATACAATAGTCTATCCCTACAATGCAATATTATTCGGCCATAAAAAGGAATAACGTACTAACATACACTAGAACATGGAGGGACCCTGGAAACAAGTTAAAGAAGCCAGCCACAAAAGACCACATATTGGATGATTCCTTTCAGAATAAGCAAATCCGTAGAGACAAAGTAGATTAGCGGTTGCCAGGGGCTGGGTGGAGTGGGGAAAAAGGAAGGTGACTGCTAACAGGTATGGGGTTTCTTTCTGGGGTGATGAGAATGTTCTGGAATTAGATAGTGGTAGTGGTTGTGCAACCTTATGAATATACTAAAAACCACTGAACTGTACATTATAAAATGGTGAATTTTATGGCATGTGAATTCTATCTCAATATAAATGAATGAATTAATGAAGGAATGAAAGGGAATGACAGCCACCACATGTAGTGTGGTGGGTGTCTCTGGGGTAGGAGAGGCAGGGGAACGGAATTGAGAGGGGGCTTCAATGGTTTTAGTAACATTCCAGGGTTTAGTTTGGGTGTTCATTTTATTACTAAGCTTCATAACTTGGAATGTGTTGTGTATTTTTTATATGCATCAAACAGCACCCAGTGTAAATTTTTAACAAATACACGTGAGCCTTTTCTCCCCAACTAGATGGAAGGCCTGGGGTGGGAGAGCCCCCACTACACAGATCTCAGAACCCTCCAAAGCTCCCTGGGGAACACACTAGATGGGCGGGGGGGACCCCGGGGTCCCGCATCTGGCCCTTACCTCCTCAGACACGGCGGCCTCCACCACGCCCGCTGCGTAGGCCTGCAGGCTATCGTTGTAGTGGCCGTTCGTGTGCAGCTCCAGAAAGGCCCACCTGCAGGGGGAGGAGAGGGGACACTTGGTCAGCGAGGGGGCGAGCGTGAAACAGGCCCTCAGCTCGGCATGCACCTGTCTGCAGTTTTAAACCACAGAAAACAACACAGTGACGAACTGCCATTCACATGAATGTCTGTCGGTCTGTCTCTGTGCACGTGTCAGGCTAAATCCCTAAAAGAGGAACTGCTAGGTCAAAGGACACATGCATTTTTAATTTTAATAGATACTGACAAACAGCCTCCCCCAGGGCTGTACTAAACTTCATTCTCCGCCCCTCGCCCACGATAATACCAGCTAATATCTACTGAGGGTTTCTTCTGAGCCAGGCACTGTTCTAGTCACTTCCATATCTATTAACTCATGTACTAGTCCTCAAGACAATCCCACAGTCCTGCAAGGCAGGCACTGTTACTGTCGCCATCGTACAGAAGGGGAGTAAGTTCAAGCACAGAGTTATGTACCTGCTGTGGTAGATGGCATCCCCCCACGTCCATGCCTTTTGCTGTGTGGCTTTACATCCCTCCCACCACTGGCCAAATGTTCTTCCCTGTCCCCTTGATTTGGGCTCAGTCATGTCATATGACTTGCTCTGGCCGATGGAATGCGGTAGAAGTGACTTGTCTCAGTTATGAGATTAGCCTTCAAAGGGCCTCCCGTGTTTCCACTTGTGTCCCTGCTATGGCCACGAGAGAAACATGCCCAGCCAGCTCGCTGGTCCCAAGAATATGAGAGACACATGTTGCTGACCAGGTCTGCAGAACTACAGCATGAAGCAGAGCTGCCCCAACTGCTCCCAGAATCCATGAGCATAAACGGTTGTCATTCCAAGCCACTGAGTTTGGGGGCAGTTTGTTATACAACACTGTTGCCCAATACTAGCTGATACACATACCAAAGGTCACAGAGCTAAGAAAGGGCAAAGCTAGGATTCAATTCCAGGCAGCCTGGCTCCCAGGAAGCAGATTCGGATCAGGAGGTCTGGGGTAAAGCCCAAGACTCTGTATTTCTAACTAGCTCCCAGGTGATGCCTGGGGTATATACTGCATTTCTACAACGTACAAACTCCTGTCTGTGCACTTCCCTGCTTAAAATCAATCTTTTTCATCCTTACTAAGGTGACAGTTGAAAAATTCAATCACATAATTATAATCCTTTAATGAGTTAAGTTACATATATTTTCTTATTTCTTATTGGTCATTTATAGTTCTTTGGTTCATGTCCTTTACTCATTTTTCTCCACCGTGGTTTTTTTCATCTTATCATTATTATTATTTTTCGGCTGCACTGTGGCTTGAGGGATCTCAGCTCCCCAACCAGGGATTGAACCTTGGCCATGGCTGTGAAAGCACCAAATCCTAACCACTAGACCACCAGGGAATTCCCATCGCCTTTTCTTATTGATTGGTGAAATTCTCTATATACATATTAGCCCTTGGCTTGTCACTAATATTGAAAATACCTGTATTTTAATTGATTTTTGCTTTTGTTTTTGCCATATGGTAGTTTTCAGTTTTGTCCTATCAGTCTTTCTTTTATGGTTCTAGATTTCATCCTTGCTCCAAGGACACAAAGAATATTCACCCAGGTGACTTCTGTAACTAAGGAAAACACTTGTGAAGGCAATTTCTATTAGAAAATGAGGGCAACAGAAGACACTAATGAGACCTTGAAGAAGCTACACAACATGGAGAGCCAGGCTCAGCCAGGACTGTCTCACAGGAATTTGGCTAAAAAGTCACCAAAGAGCTCCAGGACAGGCACAGCTCTGCCCTAGAAAAGACACAGGAGAGGAAATGACTGTCAAAATACTCACACCCAACAGTTTTGGCAATCAAGCTTCTTTGAGCACCTACTGGGTGCCAGACACCGAGGATATACAAGAATGAATATATGTGACTGCTATGACGAGAAAAGGAATAAAGTACCCTGAGGAGGTACGCTCCTGCTGTTACTGAGTAAAATCTAGGAAGGCTTCACAGAAGAGGTGACAGCTGCTCCGGGTTTTGAGGTTTAAGTAGGAGCTTGCAGGGAGAAGGGCGTTTGGCGGGGAGGAGAGGGAAAGTAAAAGAAGGCAGCCTGAGCTCTGAGAGTTCCAAAGCAAAGAACTTGAGCTACAAGATAAAATGGAGCTGTGGGGACTGGTAATGAGGCCCTGCTATGGTGGATAACAATAGCCCCCAGTGCTGAGCACATCACATGTCTACTTTACTCTCTAAATTCTCCCAAAGACCCTATGACATGAGTTTGATCCTCCCAATTTACAGTTGTGGGACCCGAGGCTCAGAGAGGTGAAGTCACTTGCCCAACAGAGCTGAGACTAACATCACAGAGCATGATGTGCTCTGAGCCTCTACCTTAACTGAGTTTTGTGGGGGATTCTTTTGTCCTTGAAGGTGAAGGAGTTAGTTCTTATCAAACAAATCTAAGAGCCATGAACTTCCGGCTAATGACTCACATATAATCACAGATATGGACAGAAAAACACAAGAGACTAGAATAAAGGTCTTAAATTTCAAGGAGAGTGGAGGACAGAGACAGTCTGGGATTGTGGGTCCCTCAGGCATCGTTTGAATCCCCAGGTCTCTCTCTTATCAGCTGTGTACCTTTAGGCAAATTGCTTAACCTCTCTGGGCCTCAGTTTCCTCACCTGTAAAATGGGCAAAGCGATTCCCACTTCAGAGGGTTGCCATGGCAGGTGCCAGAAGAGAACTCATGTCTTATACTCACTAAATATGTGTCTCATCATGAACCTGAGAGGGGAGGTTTGGAGCAATCCAGTAGACTTGGTGATGGGAAGAAATTTAAAATTTAATTGTGATTAAAAAAATAAAAAGCAGGGGAATCAAGGGAGAACATACACAACTTACATAAAACCAAAAAGGCTGTTCAGATGCCAAGTCCTGGTTATAACTGAGAGGCCACTGGCCTTCTTCCAGACAGTGCCTGCCTAAAAGCTCTCCTTCTGCAGGGAGCAGGCTCAGTCAAGGCCACAGTGCTGAGTCCCTGAAGACAGGCAGCAGCTAGGAACTAACCCTGTGACCGGTGCTCACACAGCCCTCACGGATGTGTATGAGCGTCCTTGTTCACAGCAGCATTTTTTTTTTTAACATCTTTATTGGAGTATAATTGCTTTACAATGGTGTGTTAGTTTCTGCTTTACAACAAAGTGAATCAGTTATACACATAAATATGTCCCCATATCTCCTCCCTCTTGCATCTCCCACCCTCCCTATCCCACCCCTCTAGGTGGTCACAAAGCACCGAGCTGATCTCCCTGTGCTATGTGGCTGCTTCCCACTAGCTATGTTACGTTTGGTAGTGTATATGTGTCCATGCCACTCTCTCACATTGTCCCAGCTTACCCTTCCCCTTCCTCGTATCCTCAAGTCCATTCTCTAGTAAGTCTGCATCTTTATTCCCATCTTTCCCCTGGGTTCTTCATGACCATTTTTTTTTTAGATTCCATATATATGTGTTAGCATATGGTATTTGTTTTTCTCTTTCTGACTTACTTCACTCTGTATGGCAGACTCTAGGTCCATCCACCTCACTACAAATAACCAATTTCGTTCCTTTTTATGGCTGAGTAATATTCCGTTGTATATATGTGCTACATCTTCTTTATCCATTCATCTGTTGATGGACACTTTGGTTGCTTCCATGTCCTGGCTATTGTAAATAGAGCTCACAGCAGCATTTTTGACTAGAGCTGAGGAAAACAGGACCCTCCCAAAACATCCAGTGTTAGGGGCCTGATACAATAATCTATCCATATATGTGGTGGGCTTCTAGAACCATGCGGCAGACCGCCGTGTGCTGATGAGATGTCAGACACAAAGTTTAAAAAAAAAAAATAAGATTAGAGAAGGACAAAAGGTGGACTCAGGATAACCCCATGTACAAAAAAATTACACGCACACACATACCAGTACGCATACACATGTATGTACGTATGTATGTTTAGGCCTGTTTATGCTAGAAAATTCTAGAAGAAAGAACAGTGGTTATATATAAAAAGAAAGAGTGGGGAGCGCAGTTTACCGTCCACATTCCACTTCACCTTTCTAAACTGCTAGAATTTTTTTTACCATGGAAAGTTAAGTACTTGTGTAATAATTACAGAGATTTAAAAGAGAACAGTGTGACTCTTTCAAGCCGGACAGAAAGGAAAAGGATGAGTGGAGAGTGACAATTCCTCCCCCCCCGACCCCCCCCAGCCAGGCCACAGTACTGTAAATATGGAATTAGTCACTGCCTTTGTTGGAGAGAGTGCCTTCTGCATTCCTCTCTGAACTGCCTTATTCCAAAGGGCAACTGGGGTGATTCAGTTTGGATGGGGTTTGTGCACTTTGCTCGAGTTCTCCGAAAACCTGCCTACGTAGGTGTCTGCCTATCTTTCCAGAATACCTTGGAAAGAGAGAGATTCCCATTCATGAGGGAATTTCAGTGCTAGAGCCCCTCTGGCTGATCTCTGAGGATCCCTCTGTTGCCTCGGGCCCTAAGCCCTAATCAAATGATTTTCTTCCAGGCCCCTGCAAGGCTGGCGCCATCCTCATCTGCGGGGGTGAGGCAGCTGCCAACAGCCACCTGTAGGAAGTGTTCGGGCAGAGATCTGAACCTAGATCTCTCTGATGTTAAACCTGAAACCCTGCCTCATACCACATCTCCACGCTCTCCCAGCCTCACCTTCCCCATCTGTAAAATGGGAAGGCTTGGACATCAGCAAATGGCTTCTGGAATCCCTCACTGCTGTGCTGGCGGACAACTTTGGGAGACTCTACCCCAGACCCTGGCCAAAACAAAACAAAAAAACAAACCACTGCAAAGAATGTGTTTCTAAAGCAAAACGTCCCCATTAGACTGTTCTTGATTCAGAGATCATGTCCTTCCTGCTTGTTTGGTTCTAAAATAGCTGATCTTTTATTAGATGAAATGGGCAGAGATCAATAAATATTGTTCTGGTTTGTTTTTAATGCACTTGCTTGGCAAAAATAAAAGTCGGCTGCACTGAATCTATTTCCCCAATCTTTTTTTTTTTTTTCTTCTGGAAAGTGTATGGGCCACACTGTGGTTTTATGTCAGGGACAGTTAATACCTCTGAGATGACTCCAGGATCTAATGAAGAGGCCACGTTTGGGAAAAGCCAGACCATTCTTGTGAGATGAGCAAGGGGTCACAAATCTCCCCTCACCATCATTGTCCCTTCAGTGTATAGTGTGCCCTGGACACCCGCTACTATGCGGGATGTACCACCTCATCTGTGGCTATCACTCCTTTTCCATTCTTGACGGTGTAAGTTTATCTTTTGTGACTTTTCAAAGAAACAGTTGGATAACTAATAAGAACCTGCTGTATAGCACAGGGAACTCTACTCAACACTCTGTAATGGGCTACGTGGGAGAAGAATCTAAAAAAAAAAAATGTACATATATGTATAATTGATTCACTTTGCTGTACACCTGAAACTAATACAACATTGTAAATCAGCTATACTCCAATAAAAATTTTTTTTTAAATTAAAGAGAGAAGAGAAGAGCTAACACCCATCCTTCTCAAACTCTTCCAAAAAATTGCAGAGGAAGGAACACTCCCAAACTCATTCTATGAGGCCACCATCACCCTGATTCCAAAACCAGACAAAGATACTACAAAAAAAGAAAATTACAGACCAATATCACTGATGAATATAGATGCAAAAATCCCCAACAAAATACTAGCAAACAGAATCCAACAATCTCTGAGGATCCCTCTGTTGCCTCGGGCCCTAAGCCCTAATCAAATGATTTTCTTCCAGGCCCCTGCAAGGCTGGCGCCATCCTCATCTGCGGGGGTGAGGCAGCTGCCAACAGCCACCTGTAGGAAGTGTTCGGGCAGAGATCTGAACCTAGATCTCTCTGATGTTAAACCTGAAACCCTGCCTCATACCACATCTCCACGCTCTCCCAGCCTCACCTTCCCCATCTGTAAAATGGGAAGGCTTGGACATCAGCAAATGGCTTCTGGAATCCCTCACTGCTGTGCTGGCGGACAACTTTGGGAGACTCTACCCCAGACCCTGGCCAAAACAAAACAAAAAAACAAACCACTGCAAAGAATGTGTTTCTAAAGCAAAACGTCCCCATTAGACTGTTCTTGATTCAGAGATCATGTCCTTCCTGCTTGTTTGGTTCTAAAATAGCTGATCTTTTATTAGATGAAATGGGCAGAGATCAATAAATATTGTTCTGGTTTGTTTTTAATGCACTTGCTTGGCAAAAATAAAAGTCGGCTGCACTGAATCTATTTCCCCAATCTTTTTTTTTTTTTTCTTCTGGAAAGTGTATGGGCCACACTGTGGTTTTATGTCAGGGACAGTTAATACCTCTGAGATGACTCCAGGATCTAATGAAGAGGCCACGTTTGGGAAAAGCCAGACCATTCTTGTGAGATGAGCAAGGGGTCACAAATCTCCCCTCACCATCATTGTCCCTTCAGTGTATAGTGTGCCCTGGACACCCGCTACTATGCGGGATGTACCACCTCATCTGTGGCTATCACTCCTTTTCCATTCTTGACGGTGTAAGTTTATCTTTTGTGACTTTTCAAAGAAACAGTTGGATAACTAATAAGAACCTGCTGTATAGCACAGGGAACTCTACTCAACACTCTGTAATGGGCTACGTGGGAGAAGAATCTAAAAAAAAAAAATGTACATATATGTATAATTGATTCACTTTGCTGTACACCTGAAACTAATACAACATTGTAAATCAGCTATACTCCAATAAAAATTTTTTTTTAAATTAAAGAGAGAAGAGAAGAGCTAACACCCATCCTTCTCAAACTCTTCCAAAAAATTGCAGAGGAAGGAACACTCCCAAACTCATTCTATGAGGCCACCATCACCCTGA
>NC_041232.1:11787127-11793545 GCF_002837175.3 Physeter macrocephalus | reverse complement strand
GGGGGAGGGGGCACAGACGGGAGACTGAGGACTGGGGAGGGCGGGACACCCCTCCCCAGTCAGCGCTGCTCCTGGGCAGGGGCCAGACCCCTATCCCCCAAGGGCAAGAGACCGCCCCCTCTCTGGTCCCCATCTAGCAAAAGGAGAGGACACCCCCAGGTACTGAATTCAGATACAGGCAGAGGAAGATATGGCTTGCTCATACCCCCCTCCAGACGGATTAAAGGCTTAACTATCAAAAGCAAAACTTAAACACATTTGGTGGAAAATATGGGTAAAAATAAGCTGCAAACGGGAGGGGCCGCTGCGGTGAGACGCCCGCGCGCCGAGGCGAGGAGTGGCCCCCGCTCGCTGCGGCTGGAGAGGACCCACGCGCAGCAACGAAGACCCAACACAGCCAAAAAAAAAAAAAAAAAAGCTGCAAAAACTAAGATTGATCAATGTGATTCTGTTAAACGTAGCATTACTGTTCATCAAAAGACGCTGTAAAGAAAGTGAGAAGGCAAACCCACAAACCGGGAGAAGAGACTGTAACACCTAGAACCAGGTGAGGGCTGGGCTCTCCATCTCTGGAGGTGAGGCTGCCTGTCCTCCGCACAGGTACCCTCCCCTAGGGGCTCACCTCATCAGGTGGGTTCTTCACCTTCTGCATGTACCTTCGAACCACATCCTCAGGGTTCTTACCTGCAAGGACAGAGTGGGGGTGGGCTTGACGGTACCCAGAGTCTAGTCCTGAGGGCTTGGCTGAGGACAGGGTCACGGGTCAGAGGGGTGGGATCAGAAGCTGGAAGGGCTGGCGGGAGTCACATGTCAAGGGTTGCTTGAGGTTTGATGTAATCGGAGTTGGTGGCGAATGGGGTCAGGGAACCAGAACTGAGATGGGGTCACAAGTCTTTAGACCAAATTGGAGTTGAAGGGCCAGAGGGGTTGCGGTCAAGGGCTAGTGGGGTCAAGTTCAGGGGTCCGGATCGGGCGCGGGAGGCGTACTCTTCTTGAGGTGCTTCTTCTTGGTCTTGCGGCACACCCCGGGCACGCCTGGCACGGGCTTGACGTCACTCTTGCTCACGGGCGGTGGGTGCAGGATGGGCTTGGGGGCCCGCGTCAGGCACACGGGCAGCCCCGCAGCGCAGAGCAGGATCCCGGTCATCCCTGGGGGGCGGCGGCGACAGTCAGGGGGCGGGATGCTCATCCAGGCCCCGCCCGCCCTGCTCTCCCAACATCGCGTGGACCCATGGGGTCTCTCCCCAGACTCCGCCCACCTGGTAAGCCCAGGAATCCTCAGATGGGTGGGTGGGGTGCCCGATGGGCCCCGCCCACTTAGCTCCCACCCAAGGTTGAAGCCAAGTGGAGTCCCTTCTGCGGGTCCATGGACCCCAGTGTTATGGCCCAAAGGCAGGGGGTGTGTCCTCTTGGCCACGCCCTCCAAGGGGCCGAAGCCAAGGGGCCGAAGCCAAGGGGCCGAGAGGTGGGGCTGCCACCTTGTGGGCTCCGCCCTTCTTTCCCGTCCGGGACTGGACTCACCTGCCAGGGCCGGGTGGACTGGCCCCGTACCATTCAAGTTCTTCACCGGGAGCGCAGGGACCCTGAGGGGAGAAGAGAAGAGGCTGCAGCCCCCCCGCACCAGATCAGGGGACTCTGCTTTGCCTTCTGGCTCTGGCTCGTGGCCATACTCTGACCCATTTGTGCCTGTCCCAGTTATCTAGAACGACCACCAGGGAACTCCATTCCTACTCTGACATCCTCCTATTATGGGGTGCGGTGTGACCAGGACCTCCGCCCCTGTGATAATGGAATGAACCCCTAGACTTAGTACTGACCCTCCCCTACTCCACAGCTGGCCTCCTCCCTGGTGAGAGCACTTGGCTCCCAACTGCTCCCTTTCATTGGCCACTGTGCCTGAAACCCAACTATTTGTGATTTAGCCATTCTAGCTGCTCTCAAACTTTGCTATATGGAGCACTGATCCCCATAAAATGTTCTGGGAAAGGAGGATTTAGGAATCAGTTAGGAAACACTTCACTGTCTCCCACTTGGAAATTCACAACACATATGGGCATATTAAAGGCTCTGATAAGTCCTGCATAAGGAAATATGGTAGCAATGGTAAATCCAGGTTTCCCAAAGACATTTGATGATGAACATTTCCCCCCTCTGGAATATTTACTGATGTCAGTTCCTGTGACTAAGGCACTGTCACCTCTTCAAATGAAGAGGCCCTAGGAAAATGTAGCCTGCTTCCCCTCTTTGCCCTTCCCTCCAAAGAGGTCTGGCTTTTGGAATCATCCAGAGCTACTTTCATATTTCAGCTCCACCGTTAAGCAGCTGGATGACACGTGACACATCATCACACCTCTCATAAACCTGTTTCCCCATCAGTAAAATGGGGATAATATGGCACCTTCCTTAAGTTTGCTGTGAAGAGTCAATGAAATTCAACATGTCAAGGGCTGAGCACAGTTCCTGGTACCTAATAAAGACTCTAATAGCTTTAACCGTCATCACCACCATCATCACCATCGCTGTGTAATCCTGGCTAATTTCACCTCTCTTGCACCTGAACCCAGTAAGTTACGGTGGAACTTCTCTCCATCTTGGATAGGAAACCATGAAAGTATTGCAGTGATAAGCTTGGGAGAGTCACTTAACCTCCGTGATCCTCTGTTTTCTTATCTGTAAAATGGGGATGACAATAATACCTCACCTATAAAGTTGTCGGGAGGGCTGAAGGAGAAATCTTGTTGTGATCTGTACAGTGTGCCCGCCTGAGTCTAGACTTCAGGGCTTAGTTTTGTGGATGAACTGGTATCTTCCTGTTGATGGGCATGGAACCCTGGATGGGTAAGTTTTTTTTTTTTTTTTTGCGGTACGCGGGCCTCTCACTGCTGTGGCCTCTCCCGTTGCGGAGCACAGGCTCTGGACGCGCAGGCTCAGTGGCCATGGCTCACGGGCCCAGCCGCTCCGCGGCATGTGGGATCTTCCCGGACCGGGGCACGAACCCGTGTCCCTGCATCGGCAGGCGGACTCTCAACCACTGCGCCACCAGGGAAGCCCTGGATGGGTAAGTTTTGATGAAGAGAAGCAGTGTAATAAAAGCCACGGGGCAGCCTGAGGGGCTTGGGGATGTGCCAGGAGGAAGTGCAGGAAGGGATGCGGGCAGTGACAGCTGGGGAAGGAGCTGCTGCCGCCCCCTTTGCCTGCCTGCTCAGGTCTGAGCCTGGCCAGTGCCGGCTGGACACCTGCCCCAGCAGGTACAGTCGGCACCAGGAAGCTGGCTGGAAAGTGTCTTCAAGCAAATGGTACGTTTGGCAGGTTTTCATGCTGCTGCAGTGGGTCCAGAAACACACACACACATACCCCTGGGGAACATGGGCTATATATACACGCACACGTACACTTGGAGAACACGCCAAATGCACAAGGACACACACACACACACACACACACACAGACGGAGAACACTGCTTAAACAGGCACACACTCCTGAAAACATGCCCCCCACGCATGTACACACATGCTCCAGGGAACACACGACAGATACACGCACACACAGGCATGCACACACAATCCAGGAAGCCCCCTCCCTGTACGTAGATACAGACACAGGCACACATATACTTCGGGAGCGTGCCACACACGCTTGCATACAAACACTCACACACCAGGCAATACACACCATGCACTCATACATACAAAGGTACACAGAGACACACCTCAGGGAACACACCCCATGAACACACACAGGTTCAGACAGATACACACACCTCTGCATGGAGAACACCACACAAACATGTACACACACACTCCAGGGAACACAGCACACACAGAGATACCCACGTGCACACACCATGAGGACACTAAACTGGACAGGAGAAGCCAGCTTGTGCCACAGCCGCCCCTCTCCCAAATTCGGGGTAAAGCCACCTTGGTCCTCACAAACACCCAACAGTCTGCAGCCTGCAAAGGGACCCTGCCACCTGCACGTGGGGACACACAGACACCGTGACCCATGCTCCCCAACACTGACAGGTAGACACTCGGCTGGGGGACTTACACTTTACACACACAGTAACACACACACACGCACTGCACACAGCCGCCCACCCTGTGGCTGCCCGGCGGCCGGGGCACTCCTCCCAGGCCCCTCTGACTGGGGCGGCAGCGTCTGGAGCAGACATCGGGGTCACCGAACACCCTGGTGACCCAGAGTTGCTGAAGACAGCTCCTGAGGGAGGGGCAGCAGAGGGCAGGTACCCCCGGGAGACCCCAGGGGCTGGACAGCTGAGGTGTGGGAGGGGGGAAAGATGCTGTGCCTCGGTTTCCCCATCTGTAATGGAGATAGAGTCTTGTGAAGGTTCAATGAGTTAAAACACATAAAGTTCATAGTTTGGTGCAGGGGTGAGAGTGGAGGTGTCCTAATTTTCTCCTTCCAGCAGCCTGCTGGGACCCAAGGGATGGGGGCTGAGTACCCATCTGCCCCTTCCCAGGGTTTGTCATAATCCTCCAGGACCTTCCTTGCAGGGGTATTACCACCCTAATCTCATCCTTCCCCATCCTCTTACAGGAAAGCATGGGGGCACCTCCAGCTTCTCCTCTTCCTGAACTGTCCTTCAAAACACTTCTAGTGTATTATTGTTATTATTAGGCATGCAGGATCTTAGTTCCCCGATCAGGGTTTGAACCCATGCCCCCAGTGGTGGAAATGCATAGTCCTAACCACTGGACCACCAGGGAAGTCCCTAAAACACTTCTAGTGTAGACACACTGTTAAGGTCCTCTGCATATCCAGGTCTTCCCATGCCCTTCCTTCCTTCCCATCTATCTCATGAGAAAACATCCTTCCTTCTCTCCAGGGCTATCTGTAAAATGGTGGAAAGAAAAGTATTTGGCACGAGTACCACCACTTCTTGTCTCCTACCTGTGGCAGACATCACTAATCCACCACAGCACTTTCTCAAGCCAAGGAGAATCATCAGCACAGCTCTCCAGGCAGCCTCTACCAATCAGTAAGGACAGTTGGCTACCCCAGGTCTATATAATGCCCAAAGTCTGGTCCAGCTCATGACACTGGTCTTGCTGAGCCTTTGGCCAGGGAGTTAGGCAGGAGGGACCCCAGAAAGGGAATATTTTAGATCTTAGCAGTCCTTCAATCTCTGGCACGCTTTAAAAACCACGGAGCCCTGGGTTACAAAAGTCAGTCTTGCTCCTGGGAGGAGGGTTGTGAGTGGGGCGTGATGGTGGGGCTGTTTTTTATTTACCCGTCGGCAAGCTGGGGGACAGTCCCCAGGTGGCCCCCAGCCTCTCTCAATCTGCGGGCCCCCTGCGAGAACCCAGGGTAGCTGGGTTCCCACGACGCCAGAGCGTGGGAGCCACCCAGGCCCCTTTTTGATGTGGGATGCGCTGTTTCCTCCGAATCAGTGAGAACATCCTCCTGCCCTGGACAGGAGACTGCTGCCCACAGGCCTCCCGGAAGGGGGGCCGGCCTTCACTCTCTGCTCCGCCCTCTTGGGGCCCTGCCTGGCAAAGGGTCAGAGGAATCCTTCAGGCCTTGAAATCTGCTCTGACCAGAAGCCAGCCCTGGCTGCCCCAGGGCAGGCATGGGTCCCGCTGCCTTGCCCACCCCTGCATCAGATCCTGTTCCTCCGCTGCCCTCAATCCCCTGTGGCTCTTACCTTGCTTAGAGTAAAATCCAACCTCTTTACCATATGCAGTATAGCCAGTACCTACCCCTTGAACTCTGTTTCTCCTGTGCTCATCCCTCAACCACTCCACTCCAGCCTCCCTGGTCTCCCTGCCATTCTGCAAACATACCAGGCACATCCTCACCCCAGGGCCTTTGCACTTGCTGATTCCTCTCCCAGAATGCTCTTCCCCAGATTATCCTCATGCTCTGCTCCCTCACTTAACACAGGTTTCTGCTCAAATGTCACCCTATCAGAATCTTCCCTTCCACTTTATTCTAGAGAAGCCCTCTGCCTTTGCCCTTACCTTAATTAATGTTTTTTGTCATTGCATTAATCACAGCCTGATATTATAAAGTCTTCAGCATGACCAGGCCCTCCCTGCCTCTGTGACCTCATCTCCTACCCCCTCCATCTCTCTACTCCACACACCTCTGCTCTAAAATGCTGAGCCCTTTCAAGGCCTTTGCACTTGCTGTGCCCTCCGCCTGAAGGCTTTTCCCGCAGATGCTGAGTGGCTCCCTTAGGTCTGCTTCAGCGCTGCCTCGGTAGAGAGACCTTCCTCACTACCCGCCACCACCGCAAGTACATGGCACATAGTAGATTGTCAAGAAACACTTGTTGCATGAAGGAAGGAAGGCAGACTGGATTTTGCGGGGATGTTCCAAGACGATGACTCACGGTCACATGCTTGGACGCAGTCTCCCCATGCATTTTTTTTTTTTTTTTTTTTTTTTTTT
>NC_041232.1:11760408-11786900 GCF_002837175.3 Physeter macrocephalus | reverse complement strand
CCCGCGTCCCCTGCATCGGCAGGCGGATTCTCAACCGCTGCGCCACCAGGGAAGCCCTCCCCATGCATTTTTTGCACACATTGGAAGTGAGCCTTGAAGCAGCTGCCCCAGAGAAGCCCCTCTGTAGCCTTTAGGCCCTCGGAGACCCTGTGCCAACTTTCATTCTAAAGTGAGCACACTAAGTGGGCATCCGTGGGAACAGCGCGAGCAAACCTTCTCTAAGAAATTCCCAGAAATGCTCCCCATCCAACTCAAGGCAGAGATTCCATGGCAAGGTTTGGGGGAACCCAGACATTTCCTGGAACCTGTCTCAGTGAACGTGCCACACAGAGATGGGCCAGGGGTCAGTAATTCCAAGAGCTCGCTATGTCCCAGACTCTGTTGTAGACCTTCCCTCGCTCATCTAATCGTCCCAACGAGTCTGTGATATCCCATTCTACAGAAGGGGAAACTGAGGCCCAGAGAGATGAAGTAACTTGCCAGTAAGTGGTAGAGCCCAAATGTGAGCCAGACTCCAGAGTCTGTTTTCTCAGCCATGTGACACGAAACCAAGTTCTCTCACCCTGACTCAGAGACTGAGGCAGGAGGCTGTTATCTGAGGAAAAAAATCTCCCCAGGACGAGTCTGGGAAAGAGGGTTAGGGTGTTTGGCTCCCTTCTCTTTCCTTTGCCACAGAAGAGCAAACACATGCCTCGTACCTGCCCTGGCTGGGAGGCAATGTTCAAAGGCAGGATGAGATAATTTGGGGAGATTTTCCTAGTTGCTGTTCCTCACACTGTTCCCTGCCCTTTCCTGTCTGTGTATCTTTGTCACACTGTTTCCCCTGCCTGTCCATACTGTCTATTCCCAATTCACATCTTCCCTTTGAAGACAGGTTCAAAGGTCACTGTCTTCATGAGGCTTTTTCTGATCGACCGCAAGCAAATACATAACCACTCCTTCTTTGAATTCCCAGGGGACTGTGTTTATCTTTTTTTTTTTTTTTTTTCCTGAGGACACATTTCCTGTCTTGCTTCCTAGTTGTGGGGTTCCACTCTTATCTCTTCCACCAGACTGTGAGCTTCTGACCCAGTCCTGTGACCCCAGGATTGAGGATGAAACTCAGTGCAAATGGGTACTCAGTAAGCACTGAATGGAGGAGTTGAGCCAATTAAGGAGTCGGTCTACTAGTTCTCTGGTCTCTTCAGAGGGGTGCCTGGTGTCCTTAGAAACAGTAGTTCTTAAAAATAGAACTACCATATGACCCAGCAATCCCACTACTGGGCTTATATCCAGAGAAAACCATAATTCAAAAAAACAAGAGAAGCCACTGCAATGAGAAGCCCACGCACTGCAAAGAAGAGTAGCCCCCGCTCGCCACAACTAGAGAAAGCCCGCGCGCAGCAACGAAGACCCAGTGCAGCCAAAAATAAATAAATAAATTTATTTTTAAAAAAACCCACATGCACCCCAATGTTCATAGCAGCACTACTTACAATAGCCAGGACATGGAAGCAACCTAAACGTCCATCGACAGAGGAATGGATAAAGAAGATGTGGTACATATATACAATGGATATTACTCAGCCGTAAAAAGGAATGAAATTGGGTAATTTGTAGAGATGTGGATGGACCTAGAAAGAGTCATACAGAGTGAAGTAAGTCAGAAAGAGAAAAGCAAATATCGTATAATAATGCATAAATGTGGAATCTAGAAAAATGGTATAGATGATCTTATTTGCAAAGCAGAAATAGAGACTCAGATGTAGAGAACAAATGTAGGGATACCAAGGGGGAAAGGGGTGGGGTGGGAGGAATTGGGAGACTGGGATTGACACATATACATTATTGATACTATGTATAAAATAGACAGCTGCTGGGAATATACTGTATAGAACTACCTAATGCACTGTGGTAACATAAATGGGAGGGAAGTCCAAAAGGGAGGGGATGTCCGTATGCGTATGGTTGATTCATTTTGTTGTGCAGTGGAGGCTAACACGACATTGTAAAGCAACCATACTCCAATAAAAATTAATTAAAAAAAGAAAAAAAGGAAAAGAAAAAGAAACAGTAGTTCTAACACCAAATGTGCCCCCAGAGACAAGGCTGGAGCAGGGATGGCAAATACATGACATGGGTACCACTACTGCCTATCTAGCACCCATGGCAGGCATCACCAATCGATCCTAGCACTCCTTTCCACTAAGCTAAAATGTAACTTCAGAATCCTTGTCAAGAGTGCTCCAGGAAGTCATTTCCATTCAAGCAGAGCCAGCACATGAACTGAAATCTGTTTGTCATTTATCTTGCAAATGATCGGAATGAGGCCCAGAGAGGGGAAGTGGCTTCACGATGGTCAACCAGCTGGTTAGTGATCCTGGAATTTCTGAGTCAGAGGCCAGAGCTGAGCCCACCAGGCAGATCTGTGGGGTCACCTGGAGTTGAGCCAGCCTTCTGAGCCCTCTGTGCCCTAGAGGTGGGCCAAAGCCTTTGACCTGGACCCTGGAGCTGGCTCAGGTTTGGGAGGCCTGCATTGAGGGCTTCATGAGTGGATACATTTGCCTGCTCTGGCCACTCCTCTCTGTCCCAAGCAACAAGGGGGTTCAGAACCCCAGAAACGCAGGAAGTCACAACCTAGGCTGGCCTCCCTGTCCTCTCCCTCTCCTCCATGCCCCTGGCAGGCCCCAGGCATGTCACATTCTCTGATGGTGGTTTCAGGTCCTCTGATTGGCCTCAGGTGCTCTCTAGACACCTGGTACTTACCCCATGGCCCCTTGGGGAGCCTCTGGAGGCTCAGGCCTCAGTCATTTGGGTCCAAGTGGGTGAGGAGGGGGCAGAAGTGAGAGTGGCATGTCATGGGGAGAAGGAAGTTGAATAGCACATGGGCCCCCCCTCCCCTGTTCCTTAGGCCTGCTCCTGTCACCTGCCCCTATTCAGTTCCCACTCATCCTGTACCTGAACCCCTGACCCCCACAGTCCGGGGTCAGCCAGGTCTGCACCCCCAACCCCTCTGCAGAGCCTGAGGGCTGAGAACATCACGGCAAGCTCCAGGGAGACAGGGTGCCCCATGGGTCCAGCAAAAGCCACAAACCATCAACAGCTGCTGTGGCGTCGCTCGCTTCCCCTTTCCTCGCTCCAGCGCCCCCCCGCCCCCCCCCACCGCTGCCTGAACAAGCTGCTGAGCTTCTATGGGCCTCAGTTTCCCCTCTGTCAAATGGGACCTCTCACCCCTGACCCTGTCCACTCCTAGGGGTTCAACGGTACTAAAGTCCCCCTAGAGCGATATTTTGAGGGGTGGCTGTCATTTAGGGCCCAGGTTTATCCAGAGGCCTGGGGGGTCCGTGTCACCCTCCCCCACCCTCCTGGTCTCCCTGCTCTGTCGGTGCAGGGTGGAGCCCAGGCAAGGGAAGGGAGGGGAGGGGAGGGCTGTCGGTTGGTTCCCACAGCCTGACCGGGGCAGACACGTAGACAGGAGTGTGTGGTTTGACCTCCCATGGAGCAGGGCAGGAAGTGCTTCAGGTCTGGGGGGCGGGGGGATGGGGCAGTTTGGTTTGACCTTGCAGTGGGTGAGGCGCTGGGGGAGCCCAGCGAGAGGAGAGGCAGGGTGACAGCCAAGGCACTCCAGCCAGGACAGGAAAAGGGGGAGGGTGGGCAGGCTAGGGGCCCCGTGAGGACATGGTGAG
This sequence comes from Physeter macrocephalus, assembly GCF_002837175.3. Lineage (NCBI taxonomy): Eukaryota > Metazoa > Chordata > Mammalia > Artiodactyla > Physeteridae > Physeter > Physeter macrocephalus. Next base: position 11,783,235 of record NC_041232.1, on the reverse strand, counting down.
GGTGAGACTTTTCATGTTGTGCCTTTTGGGACTTTGTTACTTTTGAAGCATTTAAAAGTAATACCCAGGAAAGAGCCGGAGAAACAAAATGTGGATTCTTTAGAACACAAATGTAAAATCACTGCAGGAAATAAAAAGAAGAAGGAAAACACCCAAACACACCCACCACATCAAAGCCCACCTCCCCACCTGTTCTCCATATCCAGATTGAACCTGTGACAACAGAGTCACGCCAGCCTGCCAGCCTGGCTCCAGCTCCCAACCCCGCTGGCTACCATCCCATGCAGAGTAAAAGCCGAATTCCTCAGCACAGCCTTCGGGGCCCTGCAGGACTGGCCCCATTTCATCTTTGACCTCTTCTCCCACCCCACATCCCCTGTAGCCTCTCCAGCCACACGCCTCCTCGAACATACCAGGCCTGCTCCTGCCTCAGGGCCTTTGCACAAGCTGTTCCCCCCTGTCTGCAATGCTCTCCCCCCAGTTCTCTGCGTGGCTTGCTTCTCAACCTCCTTCAATCCTTTCTCAAATGTTATATTCTCAGTGAGGCCTTTTCTGACCTCTTTGTTTACAATTACATCCTTCCCACCACCCCCTACACCCCTTCCTTTCTTTATTTTATCTCTGTAATCATTACTACTCTCTACCATATTCTAGAATTTATTTATTTTGTTTATTGTTTGTCTCTCACTAGAATGTGAGCTCCAGGAGGGCAGGGATTGTCTGTTTTGCTCATGGTTTTGTATCTCCAAGGCTCCAAACAGTGCCTGGCACACAGTAGTTGCTGAACATAAAAAGATTAACTAATTAAAAAGCAGACAGACATAGGCTATAAAGAAGGTAAAAAGAAATAGCAAACTGGGGAAAGATGATAGTTAAAGGGTTAATACCCTTAATGTAGGAGAAGTGCTTGCAAATCAATAAGGAAGCAATAAAGAGCCCAAGAGAAGGAGAAGCAAAAGAAATAAATAAGTGATTGGTAAAAGAAGGAATCACTGGTGGCCAGTAAACAGGAAGAGGTTCTCAGGCTAAGAACCAGAGGTATGAAAACTCAAATGGCAGGACTTCCCTGCTGGTCCAGTGGTTAAGAATCCGCCTTCCAACGCAGGGGACGCGGGTTCGATCCCTGGTCGGGGAACTAAGGTCCCATACGCCGTGGGGCAACTGAGCCCCTGTGCCACAACTAGTGAGCCCATGTGCCGCAACTACGGAGCCCATGCGCTCTGGAGCCTGCGCACCACAACTAGAGAGAAGCCCACGCACCGCAACCAAAAGCCCATGCACCAAAACGAAAGATCCCACATGCTGCAACTAAGACCCGACGCAGCTAAAAATAAAATAAATAAATAAATAAATAAATAAATATTTAAATAAATAAATAAATAAATAAATAAATATTTAAAAAAAGAAACCTCAAATGGCATCTCGATGGCACTGATTAGGCTGGCAACATCGTACTTGTCTGATAGGGATGTACGGGCAGGGGCAGGGGTAAGCCCCCTCTCCCACTGCTAGGGGCAGATTTGAAAATGCAGGCACTCTGACATCTGCCCCCATGTTGGTCTTTGTTGCCAGCCCCACTTCATAGGTGCAAAAACAGGACCAGAGAGGGCAATGAGCTCCACTGGGGTCACACAGTGAGAGGAGACACAGAAGCTGGGCCCATACTCAGCCTCCGTGGGTCCATCTACTCCCTGGACTCCACAACACCTTGTGGAATCAGGGCCAGGTCTCTGGGACCCTGGCTGGAAACTTGGAGTGGGCAGCCAGGGGGGTGGGGTACCCCAGTACCGTGGCTGACTGGGGCTTTTTGGTTTTTTTGGGGGGGTACGCAGGCCTCTTACTGCCGTGGCCTCTCCCGTTGCGGAGCACAGGCTCCGGACGCGCAGGCTCAGCGGCCATGGCTCACGGGCCCAGCCGCTCCGCGGCACGTGGGATCCTCCCGGACCGGGGCACGAACCCGTGTCCCCTGCATCGGCAGGCGGACTCTCAACCACTGCGCCACCAGGGAAGCCCCAGAAGCATTATTAAATGCTTCAGAAATTATGGAAGGTTCAAGAGGTGGAGGAGAGAGATTGCACCAGGACTCTTTGTCTCACTGCCCAGGGAGGCTGGGTACAAAGAAGGCCAAGATCCGGTGTGGGCCCTCCTGCTCCCACCACACAGTGCCTGGAGGTCGGGGGACCCCCAGTTGTTGGGCCCAGAGGATGGGGAGCACATCTTACTCAGCAGTGAGTGACTGACACAGTGCCTCCCATCTGTGTCAAAGGACCACATGCATAGCCATGGCTGGGGACATTGCGCGGGGCAGGGATTGTTGGGGACTCTCTCCGTGGACCTGCCCAGGATGGATGCTCAGCTCTCTAGAGGGCACAGAGCTGAGTCCTGCAACCCCAAGACGGGGCTCCAAGTCAAGGAGAGCCAGAAGCAAAATCCAAGAGTCCAGGAGGGGCCAGAACCACAGGGGAGATGTTACCAGGCCACCTCCCGGTGTGCCTGGGTGAACAGCCCAGGGAGCATACAACCGGGCTTGAGCTCTGAAGGCCCACGTGCATGGTGTGTGTTTGTGGGGGGCACGAGGGGGCAGAGGCAAATGTGCCCTGGACAGGTGCATGGTTTCATTAGGATGCTGGCAGCTGAGCCAAGTTCTGAATCCCTCATGAAAAGGCCACCCAGAAATGCCGGTGAGACATTCTCATGAGAGAGGTACTGCTATGGCCGCCATTTAGAAATGAAGCACACAGCGCCCAAGGTCACACAGCTGCTCAGTCCCTCACCCCACAGCGCAGCATGGGCTCTGGAATGTCAGGCTTACGGCAGGGCAGTGCTGAGCACAGTGCCCGGGCATAGCGGGCCCTTAAAAAAATATAGATAGATAGATAGATAGATAGATAGATTCCATCCCAAAACCTTTTTCATTTAACACTGTATAGGTACATGTTTCCATGAGACAGCCTGCATGGCTAAGTGCCTTGTGGGTGTTTACCATTAAAGAAGGTACTTAGATGAGTATTTAGTATGGTTACATCACTTGCCACTTTTGATCTGCCTCCTGCCTTGGGCTCACACATGCCATTTGTTTACTAACCAGCATGTGAAACCTCATTTAATTTGCTTTAACTACCCTTGCTTTGAATGCTGAGAGTGGGAGCTCCCCTTGCATTCATTCTCTTTATACCCTTCATGATTTTCTGCCTTGGTCTGCAGTCTTTTGCCACCTTCATTTTCCCCAGGCTGAGAGGCTCACCCCTTTCTCTTGAGTTCCAAGCTTGACTGCCAAGAATCGCCAGAAGCCCTTCCCAAGGCACAAGCATGGTGATGACTGGATACAGCCTTTTGTACCTACAATAAATGTCGGGTTGAGAGGGTCAGAGAATTAGCTGGAAAAGCCCACACCCAGTCCAGGCATTCTCAGCGGTGACGCAAGCAGCATCAAAACCAGCAGTGGAAACTCCAGACTACCTGCTCAGGTGGAAAAGTGGAACCCACCATTTAAAAATGCATAATCAGCCCCAAATCTACCTGTGTCTTTAGTACAGAAATTCAGCAGCAGACATAACCTGCCTAATTTTATTAAGCTGGACTTCCCTGCTGGTCCAGTGGTTAAGAATCCGCCTTCCAACGCAGGGGACGCGGGTTCGATCCCTGGTCGGGGAACTAAGGTCCCATACGCCGTGGGGCAACTGAGCCCCTGTGCCACAACTAGTGAGCCCATGTGCCGCAACTACGGAGCCCATGCGCTCTGGAGCCTGCGCACCACAACTAGAGAGAAGCCCACGCACCGCAACCAAAAGCCCATGCACCAAAACGAAAGATCCCACATGCTGCAACTAAGACCCGACGCAGCTAAAAATAAAATAAATAAATAAATAAATAAATAAATAAATATTTAAAAAAAAAAACCTCAAATGGCATCTCGATGGCACTGATTAGGCTGGCAACATCGTACTTGTCTGATAGGGATGTACGGGCAGGGGCAGGGGTAAGCCCCCTCTCCCACTGCTAGGGGCAGATTTGAAAATGCAGGCACTCTGACATCTGCCCCCATGTTGGTCTTTGTTGCCAGCCCCACTTCATAGGTGCAAAAACAGGACCAGAGAGGGCAATGAGCTCCACTGGGGTCACACAGTGAGAGGAGACACAGAAGCTGGGCCCATACTCAGCCTCCGTGGGTCCATCTACTCCCTGGACTCCACAACACCTTGTGGAATCAGGGCCAGGTCTCTGGGACCCTGGCTGGAAACTTGGAGTGGGCAGCCAGGGGGGTGGGGTACCCCAGTACCGTGGCTGACTGGGGCTTTTTGGTTTTTTTGGGGGGGTACGCAGGCCTCTTACTGCCGTGGCCTCTCCCGTTGCGGAGCACAGGCTCCGGACGCGCAGGCTCAGCGGCCATGGCTCACGGGCCCAGCCGCTCCGCGGCACGTGGGATCCTCCCGGACCGGGGCACGAACCCGTGTCCCCTGCATCGGCAGGCGGACTCTCAACCACTGCGCCACCAGGGAAGCCCATGACTGGGGTTTTTGAATCAGAGTCCTAATAGCGTGACCTTGATCAAGTGCCAGCCTTTCAGAGCCTCAGTTTCCTCATCTGAAAAATGGGGATAATAGGACCTGCCACCTTGGGTTTCTGTGTGCATCAAGAGAGGCGATGCATGTAAAAGCCATGAGTTGGAGCCTGGGACATACTGAGCGCTCAGTAAACGGAAACAGGCCTGCAGCTGTCCCCCTCCCTCTCCCCTCCACCACGTGGGCTGGAAACTCTGAGTCTGTCCCACAGCTGTGTTCCAAAGTGCTGGATGCTGCCCTCTCAGGTGACGGGGCGGATCTTTCCCACCCCTCTGTGTCTGTCCCCCAGGCCCCGGCTGCCAGCTGGCTTCCCGCCCCGTCACAGGGGGAGTGGAAAAAAACCCTGGCCAGGGGGACACTCTGGCCTCACTGGCTGTGTGGCCTGGGGGCAAGTCAGTGCCCCTCTCTGGACCTCCGTCCTGAGATGAGGATGGGAGGTGAGAAGGATGACAAAGAATGATGTCAGAGTTCACCCCTCCCTTGCACACAGATCATGTGCAGTGATTTGAAATGCATTTGCACACGCATCAGCTCTGCTGAGCCAGCACGTGTGGACTGGGGTGATTTTAGCTCCGTTTGGCAGATGGGGAAACTGAGGCCAGAGAGGGGAAGCCATGCACCTCTCTCGGCAGGAGAGAGGGAGGGTGGAGAGAAGGGAGCAGGGGAGGGAGAGAGCTGATGAGAGGGAAAGAAAAAGGCAGGAGAGAAGGAACAAGAGACAGACAGACAGAGACAGGGAGACACAGTCTCAGGGAGAAAGAGAGAGACTGAAAGGGAGGCTGAGACCCAGAAAGCTGTAACAGGAAAGTCACAGACACACTGCTGTGGCTTGAATTGCGTTCACCCCAGAACTCATGTGTTGAAGTCCTAACGCCCCCCAAACCCCCAGACACTTTGGAGACAGGATCTCTGAAGAGGTGATCGAGTTATAAACAAGGTCATTATGTTGGGCCCTAATCAATATGGCTGGTGTCCTTATAAAGAGGAAATTTGGACACAGAGGTACAGAGGGTAGATGATATGAAGACACAGGGAGAAGGTGCCCATCTGTAAGCCAAAGGAGAGAGGCCTCACAAGAAATCCACCCTACCGACACCTTGATCTCAGACCACCAGCCTCCAGAGTGCGAGACACTACATTTCTGTTGTTTGGGCCCCCCGGTCTGTGGCACTTTGTTATGGCAGCCCAGGCACAATGACAGACATAAACACAGAGGCAGAGAGACCGTGAGAAGGGCCATGAGGGGCTCTGTGGGGTTTAGGCATCAGGGTGGAGGTGGGGGGCCTGGCTGCCTAGCTCCTCAGAGACTCCATCCCTTTCCCATCATAGGCTGCACCAGGGCCTCAGTTGCCTTGGCAACGGGACGCTTCAGTCTGGAGGAACCAGGGTCTGCCATCCCCATGCCTCCTTCCTCCTACTCCCCTCACTCAGCAGGAGACTCCACGTGTCCTGTGCCCACCCCCCCCACGCTGAACCAGGGGTATTTTTAGCTGGAGTTCCTTGGAGATGAGGGTTGGGTGGCCTCCACCCAGGCTTGTCTGGCTGAGGAGGGTCTGTTAGAGGGGCAGGGGTGAGACTGGGCAGGGTCTACATGGCCAGGGAGGGATGAGGGAGCCCCACCAGTGCCCCATGTCCCCTTTCCAGGCCAATGTCTGGTCTCAGAGAGGGTCAGAAATAGCTTCCAGAAAGAGGAGGGGGAGTGATACAGACTGGGTAGGGGGCACATGGCTGGGGAGAGCAGGGTGCTGGCAGGTCAGAGGAGGATATGTTTCATGATCAGCACCCCCAGGGAGAAATCTTTCTTCTCTCTAGAGCCCTCTTGAGCTCAAGCACACTCTATAGCTCTCCACTGCTGGCAGCACCAAGCCCAGGCCCCACCTCAGGCCCTGCAGTCTGGCTCTGTACTCCCAACATGGAAAAAAATCTCAGCCCCTGCCGTTCCACCTCTATCCCTGCACAGTCTCCAGAACCTGCTGGATTCATTCTCACCCCCGCCCCTTTGCACTTGCACTGCCCCTGCCTGGGATGCCCTTTTCTGTTCTCGCTGGCACCTCACACTCCAGGCCTCCCCACACCTCTAGCCCTTCTCTAAACATGCTGTGTCCTTTAAGCCCATTGAAGTTGTGCATACGGTTCCCTCTGTCTGGAACAGCCTTTCTCCAGGCCCGGCTACCTACCTCCTCGGTGGAGTCTGCCTTGACTACCCCGTTCCCTCTCAACCACTCCACCCCATCCCACCACCTTCCCCAGCACTTCCTTCTCTCTCCAGCAATTGTGTTCATTTACTCGTTTGCTGGCTGTGTGTCTGGCAGTTTGGACCCTGTTTGTCTTGTTGGTCTCTGTAAACATGCACCCACCGTACACATTTGGAGAACCGATACTGAGCAATTCCCAGCTTGCCCTAAAACAGTGGCTTTCAAAAGTTTCATCAGTGACTGAGAAATTCATTTCACCTGGCGACCCATTAAACACATGTAGAAATCATGCAAAAGGTTCACGGAACAATTCTTACTGTTACTATGTATGATGCATGCCAATATTTTCTTTTCTATTCTATTCTATTCCATTCCATTCCCAGAAAATTCTGGTTACAATCTTATGATTTCATAATCCACTAGTGGGTTTCAACAATACAGCCCCGGAGAGAAGCTTCTTGAATTCTTGCTGCAAAGGCCCCTGGGACTTGACCGCTTCTGCCCCCTCCCGCATCTACTCCAACTTGCTGTTCTACTCTTCTTGTCATTCTGGGGCCCTCCTGCCCTCTCTTTTCATAAGGGAGCCAGAGCCAGGTCGCAATTTACAGGGAGCCACAGTGAATACCTGTCTGTGATCCCCAGATGGGTAAGTCCCTCCCGCAATGCTTCCCCAAGATGCTTTCCCTGACCTCCTCAGGGCTCCTCTCTGTGAGCACTGGGACGGTCGGGCCATAGAGGAATGACCTGGAGGGGAAGGTGGCGAGGAGGGGAAGGGAGGACGAGGCAGGCAGGTGGTGGCTGCTGTAGTCCTTCCCATGGAAAATCACAGCTCCCCTGGCCCCCATACCAGCCCTCCTCCTGGATAACAATGGTAGTCCTGGCTGCCACTGCAGGACTATCGCGATGTAGGTGCTATGATCAGGCACACAGCTTCCATTTGACAGATGATGAAACTGAGGCTCAGTGAAGGGGAGGGACTTGCCCCAGATCTCACAGCTCATAAGTGGCTGCCAAGAGGGGATCTGAACCCAAGCTGTCAGACTCTCAAAGGTTCAGAAGGGCAGCCTAATTCAGGGTCTCTTCCCTTCCCCAGGCCTCAGTTTCTGTTGGTGAAAGGGGAGACCTGGATACGGTGACCCCAAAGGTTGTCTCCATGCCTGACCTTTGCTGAGGTCAGATCAGCACGGTCGCTCTCCTGGGCCATGCCAGAGGGATAAGAGCAGAGCTGACTTTTGGCGCCCGTTCCGCCTTTGGGGCACCACGACCCACACCCCACCTGCTCTCTTCCCTCTGGTCTATCTCAAGGTCAAGGTCTTTGCTCCTCCCTCTCTCCCACCACTTCAGGGCCTGGTCCTCTGCTGAGATCAACTGAACCTGGGCTCCAGGGTGGGGAGCTGACAGGCTCACTGGGTCCCTATCCCGGGGCCTGGATGCCTTAATCCAGGGACTTCCAAAGTTGGTATGAGCCGAGTTCCCTTCCTCAGTGAAATCCTGCTGGGAAAGCCAGTTCACAAAAGAGATTCCAAAAAGGGCTGCTCTGGTTAAAACAAGAGCAGAGAGGCTGGCTCTTGTGTGCCTGACTTCTTAACCACCACCCTCTCCTGCCACTATCTCGGGTCACCCCGGGAGTCCCTAAAGCCCAGCTTGAAAAGCACAGTATTAGCCCTAAGTGATGGTGATATTTAGATGTGGCCTATAGGGGAAATATTTTGGACAAGGGCCTAATGCTTGCCTGAGCCTCCACATGAGATGGGTATGGACTGGGGCAGGGGTGGAAACCCTCTAAAAATTCGAAGACAACACAGCACAGAATCCTGGAATTGGTGTGAATTCCAATCCCTGCTCTCCACCTGGGTGGCCCTCAGAAGGTGCCATACCTCTCCCGGCCTCAGCCTCCCCATCTGTAACAGGGGCATGGTGGAATTTTGGGGTGTGTGTGTGTGTGTGTGTGTGTAATAAATGAGGTGGTGTAGATCAACAGTTTAGTAAATAAGAAACACGGACTGTACACCATTATAGTTGCTGCTATGGACCCATCACTGTGAATCGTGTGATCTGGGAAATGTTACTAATTCTCCCGATGCTTCAGTTTCCTCATCTGTAAATTGGGGATGATGATGCTTCCTACCTCACAGGGTCCTTCCGCCTGGAGATAAATGAGCGTTAAGGTTCTTAGTTAACGCTTGGCACAAAGTGAATACCTAATAGATGCTAGATATTACTTGTGATTATTATAATTACTGTAATTCTTTGCTCCTAGCCCCAGTGGGCAGCCACCCCTGCGCCCAGGGCCCGGCTTACCCCGGCGGGATGGAGGCGCGTGCGCTCACGCTGGTGGCGCGCTGGGGCCCGGGCCGGTTGAGGTTGTTCTGCCCCGGGGTGGGCGCGCCGCTGGGGGCGCTCGGGCTCCGCGGGGACGCGCCGGGGGGCTGCGCGGGCTCGGCGGGGCCGGCGGCGGGCGCGGCCCAGAGCGCGGCGCCTGCGAAGGTGGCGCTGGGGCGCACGGCGAGCGTGCCGGCTGGTCCTCCGGGCGGCGGCTGGGGCGGCGGGGGCGCGGGGGGCGCCTTGCGGCGCTGCGAAGCCAAGATGGCGTTGGAAGCGGCGCGCGTGCTGTTGACCAGCAGGCACTGCTGGCACGAGCAGGGCTGGCCCGAGCTGGCGCCCACGGGCCACGACTGCGACTTGGGGATGGAGCCGACGGTGAGCGGGTAGGCGAGGTCCAGGCGGCGGCGCAGGCGGCGGCGCCGGCGCGTCTGGCGGTTCATCTGCGACATGCTGTTGAAGTAGATGAGGTAGCAGAAGCCGAGCGACGAGAGGTCGAGCCACGGGTGCTGCTTCTCGTAGGCGTTCTGGATGGTGATGCAGATGTCCATGTCGTAGGCCGTCCACGCGCCGCCGTCGTTCTCCCACTCCCACACGATGCCCTTGCCCGGCGCCGACGACGGGTCGTAGAAGTTCCGCCGCACCGGCCGCATGGTGCCTGTCTCACAAGGGGGACGGGAGTCAGGACCGGAGGGCCGTTAACGTCCGCGGCCAGGGGGATCGGGACAGGCCGGAGGGGCGGGGGACAACCCCGGGGTGAGCACGGGCTGGAGGGTCAGTACGGGCAGGGGCGAGCTGGAGGGTCAGCACATATGGGTTGGGGCGAGAGGAGCGCGGGCCCGGGGAGGGGGTCGTGGAAGGCAAGGAAGCCGGGTGTCAGGACGGGGATGCAAGTCAGCAAGGGGGGCAGGGGTCGCAAGCTGCCCCCACCACTCAAGGGTCAACACAGGCACCGAAGCAGTGGCCCGTCACAGGCCCTGGGGGAGGAGAAGGGAGAAGCGGGTGTGGGCTGTTTAGACAAGGAGGGGGTGGGAAGCAGAGTCAGAGCCTGGGCTGGGAGCCGCAGCAGAGGCCACGGCCGTGCCAACACTGATGGTCCTTCATTAGTTCACTCATTCAGTAATCCGTTCATCAGTCCAGCCATTCATTAATTACTTCAAGCACAAGTTCATTTATGCATTCCTTAATTCTTTCATTCGTGCATTCCTTTATTCATGCCTTGGTTTGTGCATTCGTGTATTCCTCAGTTCATTCATTCAATAATTCTCTCAGCTCATTCATCCATGCCTGCCATCATTCATACCTGCGCTTATTCTCCTTCAGCAACTTTATCCATGGTTTCAGTCATTCCTTCACTTACGAGCATCCTATATAAAAATGTGCACCCTTCCACATTCCTCCTTTCCCCTCTCTCCTTCCCTGTTCCATCTGGTATACTTTATATGTTACATATATATCTTGCTTTCTGTCTGTCTCCTCCCACTAGAATGTCACTGGCACAAGGCAAGGACTTCGTTTTATTCACTGCTGTATCCCCAGCACCTGCACACAGTAGGTGTTCACTAGATATTTGCTGAATGTGTGAATGAATTCATTAGTTCAGATATTGATCCATTCTGAGCTCGGTTATTTTATTCTTTCACGCCTTTTGCTATCCTTGCGTTGGTCCTTTCCTTCATCCACTTATTTATTCCTTTTTTCATGCATCTGTTTATTTGTTCCTTCTTTTAGCAAACATCCTGCCTGTCTGCTCTGTGGAGGGCTTCGTGCTGAGCCGTCATTCAAAATGAACATAACCACGTGACAACCCCAGCCAGGTGGGCAGTCATGCTCCCATTTTAAAAACAGGGGCCCTGAAGTTTGGCTCCCAGCCTCTGCTCCATGCTTCCCAATTCTAGATGCTTCCTGAGAGCAAGGCTCCATGGACACTGGGTTAAAAAGAGATGAACAAGGTCCAGGCTGCAAGACCTCTCAGTGCCTTTAGCCTGCTCTGTGCCTTGGGGCCAGTGGGGAGAGATTCTTTTGGTTCACGTGGCACACTGGCAGGAAGGCTGCACGCTTCACTGCTCCTCAACTGTGGGCAAGTCCCTTAAGTCTCCCTAAGTCTCGGTGGCCCCACCTCGAAAATGAAGGTGATGATAATCCATGAGCCACCCCTCCCCTCTCACACAGGGCTGGTGGGAGGATTTGGTGAGAAGAGCCACAGAGCACAGGGTCTGGGTGGGGCACCAGGGCTGGGAGGCAGACAGACCTCATTTCAAGCCCCAACTGCCCAACTTTCCAGCTGTGTGTCTCTGGTCAGGTGACTCAATGGCTCTGAGCCTCAGTTTTATCATCTCTAAAATGGGCACAAGCAGACCTTCCTTATAAGGTTGCTAAAAGCATCCATCAAGACAAATAGTGTCTCTACTCTGATGATTCCAATAGCCTCTCCCCTTAGAGCCAGACTTGTGTATCCAGCTGCTCCCTCTGCACCTTCCCATGCAGGTCCAATGGGCTTCCCAAACTCAGCTCTGCCAGAGCAGAGCTGTGATCTTCCTCCACCCCAAACCTGCTCCTCCTGAAGCCTTCCTTGTTGCAGTTACTGGCAGCTCCATCCTTCCTTTTGCTCAAGCCCCAAACCCCCAATCCTTGGACCCATCCCTGACTTCTCATGTCATACCCCACGTCCAATCTATCAGTAAATCCAGTGGTCTCTATCTTCAAATACATCCCACATCTGACCACTTCTCCCTCTCTCCATCGCACCAAATCGACCTGGTCCAAGCCACTGTGCTTCCCTTGCCTGGACTATTGCAGTAGACTCATTACTGGTCACTGCTTCTGTCCGTGCCTTCTGTCGTCTCTTCCCCGCACGGCAGCCAGAGGGATCTCATTCAGTGCAAGTCAGATCACGTTCTTCTCCAGCTCAAAATTCTCCCATGGTTCCCTGCTTACTTGGAGTCAAAGTCCCGGCCATGACCTACAAAGCACCACATTGTCTATAAAGCCTCTACAAAGTCCCACGGGTCTATAAAGCCCACCTCTCACTCACTCCCTGGCCCCCATTGCTGTTCCTCAAACATCTGAAGCAATGTCCAGCCTCAGGCCCTTTGCATTTGCTGTCCCCTCCCCCTGGAATATGACCTAGCCACTCCCAGACGTTCTCACAGTTTTCCCCCTCCTTTCTTTTAGGTCTCTGTTCAAACATCCCCTCATTGGAAACGCCACCCTTCCATTGCCCTCCATTGCCATCCTCTTCCCTTGCTCTATCTCTCTTCCTGGCACTCAGCGCTACCTGCACGATACACTCATTTGCAGACTTGCTTTACTCTCTGTCTCCCCCGTTCAAGGTCAGGGATCTTGCCTGCTTTACTCCTGGCTCGATCCCCTGCGCCTAGCACAGTGCCTAGCACGCAGTGGGCCCTCCCTACATGGGGAGTGTTTCCACTGTCAACTGGCACAACCCCAGGGTGCCTGGCCCTGGAATCTGCAGCCAGATGGATGAGGACCCATCATGGTCCATCCTGAGGACCCCCTCCTTCCCCTGCCTTGCTTAAGCTTCTCTCTCCTGGGCACAGACTCTATCTGACCTTCACTTGGGTCCTGACCCAGGGCTGAAACAGCTAGTCCTCTGCTCTCTCCTCTGTTTGAATCCCAAGGGCTATGGGCTACCCCCTGCTCCCCGTCAACCTCCCAGACTCCGAGAGCTGGGGAAGTCGAGGCACAGAGCTGTAGCTGTAATGAGAGAGGCGAGGTGGGCGTGGAGTCCCGGGGCTCCTGTAATGTGCCTGTCAATCATAAGAAAACTCCCCCCCTCCCAGACCTCTGGGGCAGCCTCATTCTCCAGTCTGTTTTATCATTTTAATTTAGCGTGCGCATATTGACTTTTTCCTTGACAACGGTGTTCTTCCAGGGCAGTCCTGAGAGGGGATTAGTTAGAGGGAAAATCTGGGATCCTGTTCCCACTCTGCTCCTGAGTCCTGGTCTTCCCCTCTCAGAGCCTCAGTTTCCTCATCTGCAAAATGGGGGCTCGTGACAGATGATCTTCAGGTCCGATGTGACCAAAGTACCACCATTAGCCTCCCAGTTAAGGGTTGGGGTGCTGTGTTACATGGAAGGTGTAACCCCTGAATGGGAAGGCAGGGGGTGGGAACTTGCTATATTTAATCACCTCTGTGTGCCAGGTCTTGAGCTGGGCAGGGCAGGGCCAGGGGCAGGAGGGGCAGAGTGAAGTGGTTGAGAGAAACAACTCAGAAGTCTCACAGGCCATGTGCCAGTCCTGGCTCCACATTTAGCCTCAGTGTCCTCATCTGTCAAATGGGGGTATTAATACCCACCCGCAAGGAATTAGTGTGGGGCAAAGTAAGATAACGCACATCATACGTGCTTGGCAGAGCACTTGGCTACGGTAAGTGCTTGAGGAATGTTAGCTAAGACGCTGTTATTATTATATACGTTACCCACATTCACCATTTCCCAGCCCTTGGTCACTTGGCAAACTCCTGTTCACCCAACAAAACCCTCTACGTGCCCACCTCCTCCAGGAAGTGCTTTTCCATTCTGCTACTATAGCTAGCACATGCAGCTTTTTACTGCATGTATATCTTTGCACTATCATTAAGTGATTTGTTTTTGTTCTTAATCGCCCTCACTGGTTGATGACTTTCAAGAGGACAAGGACCAGGTCAGATCTATGTTTTTGATCCCAGCACTAGGCACAAGGCGCAAATGAGGCATGTGCAACTGAAACAGGCAACCTACTTGGCATAGGTCGGGGCTCAGAGGGAGTGGGAAAGAGGAGGGGTTGGTCTTGATAGAGAGCGAGCGCAGACTGGAGCAGAGGCCAAAGTGCACAAGGGGTCCCCGGGGAAGGAGGGACAGGGTTCCTAAGGTCAGCATTGGCCAGCTCTGTAACAAAGGACTCTGGGAGCTCCTCCCAGCCAGCTCAGGGCCGCCCAGCCCAGGCGTCCCTCTCTCCAGGGCTCTATTTAGCAGGTATTGATTTTCCTGCCTGTTTACTGGTAGTTATTAAAGGCTGCGTCCCTGGAGTCCTTTTCAAACGAGATCGGAACCTGGCGAGCTGGAGTAATTAGGGCAGCTTCCGTCCTCCCCGCTGGGCCCTGCACCCTGAAGCGCCCAGTGCTGCCTGCCTGCCTGTCCGTCCACCTCCCAGCTCACGCTGGCCGTGGACCAGGCCGAGGGGGGCCAACTGGTTCCCTGGTGACCTGCCTGGGCTGCGATCTCGAGATTTCCAAGGGAGCGGCGGCGGAAACGCTCTTTCTCTTCCCCAGTGGCCCTGGCCTAGATTTTCGGCCAGAACAATGGGTCTAAGATGAGGCTGGAGGTTCCTCAGCCTGGGAGATGGGAAGGGCCTCAGACTGGTGGCCTGGATGCATGGCTGGTCTTTCTAACATGGACCGGCTCCGCTGGGTCCACTCCCCTGCTCTGGCCTCACGGGCACCCAGCTGCACTGGCCAGCAGGGTCTGTGTCCCCATGGCAGTTAGGAACCTGTGTCAAGCACGTACTATTTCTGGGCCTGTTTCTGTGTCTGCTTTTGTTCCCTGTCCCCCCTACCCCCTCCTTCGTTTCTTAGGAATGTTTGGTTGAAAAATTCCAATCTTGTTCCAGCTGAACTGAGGGGAAAGGGGCTTTGGCCAAATGTCAGCTGGAGGATTGCAGGAGCTGGGCCCCTGGAGACCGGGTGTGGGGACGGCCGGCCGCAGCCACTGCAGCCAGTGACCAGTTCATGCCTGGGGCAGAGACAACCAAAGAGAGAGCTAGACACAGGTGGGGGGAGCAAGAGACAGGGAGAGAAGGACTTCCCTGGAGGTCCAGTGGTTAAGACTTCACCTTCCAATGCAGGGGGTGCGGGTTCGATCCCTGGTCAGGGAACTAAGATCCCACATGCCTCGCAGCCAAAAAAACCAAAGCATAAAACAGAAACAATATTGTAACAAATTCAATAAAGACTTTAAAAAGATGGTCAACCTAAAAAAAAAAAAAGAGGGAGAGAGAGGCACAGAGACAGAGAGAGACACACATGCACAGAGGGCCGAGATCAAAATGGGAAATGCTAAGGCAGATACAGGAGAGTCGGGGGCAGAGAGACTTAAAGAAACAGAATCCTGGGACTTCCCTGGTGGTCCAGTAGGTAAGACTCCACGCTCCCAGTGCAGGGGGCCCAGGTTCGATCCCTGGTCGGGGAACTAGATCCGGCATGCCGCAACTAAGACCCAGTGCAACCAGAATAAATACATAAATAAATAAATATTAAAACAAAGAAACAGAATCCTGAAGCCTAGAGACTGAGACAGTCAGGGACAGTCGGGGAGAACGAGAGAGCTAGGCCAAGAGACAGGCAGGGGCAGAGAGGGTGGGCGGGGTCGGGGGTCGGGGGTGGGGAAGACAGCAGCTACAGCAATACCAAGAAAGCTAATGCTTACTGAGTCCCCACTATGTGCCAGAGGCTGTGTTCAGCACTTTCCGTGCACTAACTCATTTTATCCTCACACGGTTCCTTCTAGGGAGGGACCAGAATTATTCCCGTTTTACAGGAGACAACTGAGGTCCCAGAAGAGTGAAATCTTGGGAGGGTTGGGGATAATGCTTTATTCACGGAGCAAAGGAAAGGCCAGGTTAGACTGGTTCTAAGGGGTTTAACTCAGCCAAGTGGTAGCCCAGCCTAGGATACCTCCAGCGACGGGGAACTCACTACCTCAGCTTTGCCCTCAGTTGTTTCACTGTGAGAGGTTTCTGGCTGGAGAACGTGGTCCTGATCTGACCCCTCTGCCTAAAGGTGGGGTGTGTGGGTGTCTCAGCCCTCCAGCTTTTGGCTTTAAGAAAAAGCTGACTCTGTAGAGAGATGGGAGGGTTCTGAGCCCTCCTGTCTGCCCCTCTAGCCTCCAAAGTGTTCCTCCCTGGGCTGAGCCAGTCCCAAGGCCCAGCAACAAACCACTCCCTCTGGGGGTGGCTTCCCGGAGGGAAGTGACCTCAGTTTGGGGGCACCCAGACCCTGACGGGAAGGGGGGCCCGTGGGAGGCAGTCATGGGACATCCTGTCAGGTGGGGGGAGTCCCGCTGCTGGCTGAGGCCTGTGACTGGGGGTTGGGCAGTGGGTTAAGCATGAGTTCAACACCCACTGGATGCCAGGCCCCAATGGGGTAGTTTCCTGATTCCTCCCCCAACCCAGAAGTCATCATAACCATCATTCTCGCTCAGAGAACACACTTTCGTGGCCCAGGCTCATGGGAACTCATTTAATCCTCACAATGGCCCCGTGAGGTAGGGATATTATCATCCCATTTTATTTTATTTTTTCTGGCCGCACCGCGGAGCTTGAGGGATCTTAGTTCCCTGATAAGGGATGGAACTTAGGCCCCGGCAGTGAAAGCGCCGAGTCTTAACCACTGGACCACCAGGGAATTCACCATCCCATTTTAGAGGCAAGGAAATAGAGGCACAGAGCAAGGTAGGAACATGTCCAAGGTTATCTGCAAGGAAGTGGTCCAGCCAGAAGCCATCCCAAGGCCACCCGGCTCCAGGCCTTCCCTTCACTGTTCCACTTGTACTAGCCCATGTTCCAGGGGAGGAAACTGAGGCACGGAGGTTACACAGTAAGTAAGGGACACAGCTGAGGTTCAAACCCAGACTGTTATATGGCCTTCTGGAATAGCGGCCCTCTCCCTTAACCCCTTGACTGATTATCTGCGTGGCTGGCCAACTCCCTGACAGCAGTAACAATAACCATCCTTCTTTATCGAATTCTTCTGTGCCAGCTACTGTGCTAAGGGCTTATGTGCACCCTCCAGTCCTCGCAATAGCCCTAGAGGTTTTGTGCACTATTTGTTAGCCCCATTTGGCAGATGGGGAAACTGAGGCTCCTTGGGAGGACTTGGAGGTCCACCTGGGGGTGGTGGCTGGGCTGAGATTCGAACTGCAGTCTGTGGACTCGGGGCACCTCCCTCTCCCTCCCGCCCTGTGATCAATAATCCCGCAGTGTTCTGTTTCCCTCCAAGCTCTCCCAGGGGACTTGTCAACAGAGCCACGGCCCATTAGCGGTTTCTGCACATTTGAAGCTGGCCCAGGCTCCCCAGGATCTGCTGGCAGCTGGGCAGGAGAGGGGAGGGGGTCTCCAGCCCTGCCTGGGGAAGGCTGAGGGGCTGCACGGCACTCGGAGAGGCTACCACCTTCAAATTGGTTTCAAAAGGCCCTCGCTCTGGAGGCTGCTGGCAGCTGCAAGCTGGCTTTGCCCACTTTATGGGCTGTGTGTGTGTCTTCCCAGTCACCTGGCTTCCAACACACTGGGGTTCAGACCCCCAGGCACGGCGGCAGCAGCTGAGAGACGGAAATGAGAGGGTAGGAAGCAGGAGCAGAGAGTCAGCTATCTCCTGGAGCCCTCAGTGGTGTTGGGCAACTGCCCAGATCCTACCAAGCCTCTGCTTCCTCATCTGTGAAACAGACATCCTCCTCCTCCTCCTCCTCCTCCTCCTCCTCCTGATGGTAAACACTCACAGAGGGTCTACTCTGTGCCAGGTACTGCTCTAAGTGTTTCACATGTTAATTCTTAATCCACATTACACTCTACAGAACAGGTACCATTATTATCATTGCCTTGTACAACTGCCAAAACAGAGAGGTGAAGTGATTTACCCAAATTACACAGCTAAGTTATTAAGCCAGGTTTCAACCCAGCCAGATCTGAACTTCTCCCCTTTCCACTGCCACCACCCTGGTCCAAGCCACCATGACTGCTTGCCTAGACTACTGCAGCAGCCTCCATCCTATGTCCCATTTTCCACCTTTCGCACCCTGTAATGCATTCTCCCAAGGCAGCCAGAGGATCTTTCACGAACTCAAGTCTGACCACATCACTCCTCTGCCCAACAACCATCAATAGCTCCCTAGTGCCCTTAGGAATGAATCAGTCTAAGCTCTTTAGCTCATCTTCAAGGCCCATTACAAGCTGTCCACACAGCCTCACACTCTAACGACACCAAACTTCTAGTTATTCTCTGAACACGTCACGCATGGCTATGCCTCTGTGTATTTGCACATGCTGTTCCCTCTGTCTGGACTATCCTTCAACCCACACCACCCCACTTCCCTCCCTGCCGAGTTCCTACACACTTGTCGTGGTTCAGCTCAAGCACTGTCCTCTTAAAATCTTCTCTGCCATCCTCAGGGAGAATCATTCCTTCCCTGGGACTCACATAGCACCTTCCACCTACAGTACCGCCATTAAAGCACAGAGCTCACTAAGCGTTGAGGCATCTGTTCCCTCCAACTTGGAAGCCTCTCAAAGGTTGGGCTGGCTTTCAGACACCTTAGCATCCCTCCATAGCCAGGAGCACAGGGAAGTAGGTACTTGGAAAATGCTAGCTAAATGAATGAATGAGTGAGTGAATGAATGAATGACCAAATACAAGCGAACCTACCTGAGTACTACAAATGACTAGGCTGGAGATTGCAAGTTGAGGGTGAATTTGATTTTGTCTTGGGCGCCACACTATTTACATCTTGTAAATATAGTGACCAGGCATTTAAAAACTGGGGTGGACTCACTCGAGTCTGGATTTCAAAAATCACCAAGTATCCAAAGAGGCAGCCACAAGGATTGGTCTTCTTGGCAACAGTTAGCAGAAGCTGAGTCACAGTCACTCCATTCATGTTTTCAAGTATTTACTGAGTGCCTACTGTGTACCAGGCACGAGAGAACAACAGTTGAACGCCATTGCCTTCCCAGCCACTGCACACACTTCTGTTGGCTGCCGGGGCCCTGGAAGCATCTGAATTTTCAGCCTCTTTCTAGATGGGGAAATTGGAACCCAGAAAGCGAAAGGGGCTTTGTCCAGATCACCTACAACTTAGATATAGATGTTGACCCCAGGCTCCTTGACTCTTATTTTCACAGCCCCAGGTGACTAACACCTTGGCATGCATGAACCTTTGTTCCCTAGAAGAGAGGAACCTGGGGAGGGCTCCATAATGTGCAATTTCAGGTGACCCCTACGCTTCCCCTGGCGTGCTCTGCTTGCAGTGGGCAGGAGAGGGGACAAAGGCTCGGTGGCGGCGGGGCCCAGCCTGTCATCGGCAGAAGAGGTGGCTACGCTGCAGCTGCTGGCAGGACTGTCCCGGTCACCAGCGCTGCCTCCTTTGATTGCTTCCTCCTTTGTTCTGCGTTTCAGGGCGTTCAGCCCCACGGCCCGGTGCCAGACTCCCCCCCATCATCCATCACCCGCCTGCCACTGCTGTTCACGCAGGTGGAGGTGGCAGCCTGGAGCAGCTCCAGAGGGACGATGGGAGGAGCCCAGAGAGGGAGAGGTGCTTGGCCAGGGTGACAGAGCAAGGATGCAGCTACACAGGACCTGGGGGAGACTCAGTCTCCAGCCTGCCTGCTCCTGGAGCCCAAAGATCAGGAACAGCCCCATATCCCGGACCTCCTCGGTGTCTGGCCTCCTGTATCATGCCTGTCACCCCTACCAAAATACAAGAGCTTTGAGGGCAGCGATTTGTTTCTGTCCTTTTCACTGCTGCATCCCTAGTGCCTAGGACAGTGTCTGGCCCATAGTAGGTGCTCATTAAATTCCTGCTGAATGAATGAACAAATTAATACTGACCACAGTCCCATAAGATAGTCCTGTTGTTGGGCCCATATTACAGAGGAGGAAACTGAGGCTCATGGAGGGAGTGTGGTTTACCCAAAGTCAAAAGCCAGCACCCCCTCACACCCTCACCCCACCCCACAGTTACCAGAGAGCTGCGAAGGAGGGAACCTAGAGCCTGGGCCTCACCAACAAGACTCCCTGAGGCAGCCAGTTCCAGATTTGGGGCCCCTTGCTCTCAGCTGGTATCAGCCAAGGGCAGCTGGCGGCTGGTGGGGTGCCTTTGTGGACTGGGAGGCCAGGGGGACTCACGGGGGGGGCAACTGTCTTGGGACCCGGAGGCTGTCCTGCGGAGTGGGTACCACTGGGTGTGATGCAGGAGTGAGAGGAAGCGGGGAGGCCCAGGGAGACACAGATGTGGGGGGAGGGAGGCGTGGGAGGGCCCTGGGCACCTTCCATACCCTGAAAATACCACACTGAGGAGGGAGCTAGGGATCCCCCTGCGCGCAGCCTGAATGGGCAGCTCCACTGTGACCAGTCCTGCCTGCCCCGTCACCTCCCCATCCTGGCCCCTCCCCATTACCCTCCCATCACATCCCCCATCACCCCCTCTGTAGAACCCCCATGCCTCCCCCTTCACTCCTCATCACCCTCTTCACTACCCTCCGTCACAGCCGTTATTACCCTCCCCATCACCGTCCCCTTTATCACACCCCCAACTCCACCCTGCCATCAATAGCTCCAGTCATAGTCTCCATCGCCTCCCCGGCCCCTCCCCCTCCACGGCTCTCATCACCTTCCCTGTCACCTCCCCTACTCCAGCCCCACACTCCCGCATCACAGCTTCCATCACCTCCTTCATCTCTAGGTCAGACCCTAGCTCCCTTGGACCGATGAGGAGCGGGGGGGTTGGAGAGAGCAGGAAAGGATGGAGAGGGAAGCAGGAGGGGCAGGGTACATGAGAGGAGAGAGAAGAGGCTATGAGGAGGATTTGACCCAGGGTCTCTCACGCCCACACCCCACAGGAGTGGTCCAGCCGTGGGTGGCGCTGTCCAAGGTGCTGGGGCAGCCAGGCCTGGCGCAGGGCGGGCGCTGCAGACCACCTAGATCTGAATCTCTGATCCATCTCTTCCTAGCTTGGGCAGGTGGCTCCCCACCCTCTGAGCCTCACCTTTGCTGCGTATAAGATGGATCAGGAAGGGCCTGTGTCAGCCCCTGCCCAGCCTGCTTCAGCTCTGGCCTCCAAGGGCCCATGATTAACGAGGCTGGTCCTGCAGTGTGACTCTGGGTCCCCTGGGGCCTGGCCGCTAAAGGGTGACAGCTGGCAGCCTGGCCATGCCCGGTGGGACTCAAGAGGCCTCCCTTCCTCTCCTTATCTCTTCCCACTTCTGTCACTGCCTCCGTTTTCCACTCAGGCCTGGGTTTCCTCCAGCCAGAAGTGTTCCTCAAACCATACAGAGTCTTGGAGGATTCCTCCTCCAGGAAGTCCTCCCTCTCAGAGGCCCCAGGCACACACTGCCCACATCACTTGGCCAAGGGCAACCTGTACCACTCCTATGAGGTATTTAGATCTTTTTCTTACTTCAACGTGAGTACTATGAGCAAAGTAATATTCTCCGTGCTTTTACCTACATTACCTCATTCAGTCCTCACGGTAATAATCCTCTCAGGTAGGAACTATTCTTATTCCCATTTTACAGAGCAGGAATCTGAGGCTCAGAGAGGGTAAGGGGCTTGCGCATGGTCACACAGCCAGCAAGGGGCCAGGCTGGAATTCAGATCTATGTCTGAATCCAAGAGTTCAACTGCCATTCCCATGATATGGATTGATATTTGTCTTTGCCTTCACTAGACCCTGAAATCAGTTTGGCAGGGGTCTTGTCCTTCTTTCTGAGTTCCTAGGAACCAGCCCAGGGCCTGGTACTGAGCAGGCACCAATGACTGTCAAATAAAAGTGATGACGAATTTATGGTACCAGGAGAGACTCCAGGAGCCAGACAAGCAGCCAGAGGCAAAAGCATGGATCTGTAAGGGTGGAGATGCAGGCAGTGTGACAGGTGGTGGGAGACACCCACGTATGGACTAGTTGGACCTGCGGCCACCAGTGGACGGACCCCTCCCAGTCCAAACGCACGTCGTCCTTCTTGGCCCTGGTGTCAGGCCCAGCCCCCTGGGGCCCTCCAGGTTGTCTGCAAGAGGGTCCCAAGGGGTCCTGTAACCGGGTAGCTGGGCCCTGGAGGCCTCTGGGGTTGCACAGGCTGTTCCTGCTTTGGTACAGAATCTGGCAACAAGCCAGAGCTCTCAAGGGAGAAGGGGGAGGGGACTCTCTCAGCTGGCTTGTTGAATGTCACCTTATTCTCCACCTTGAGACCTGTCTGCGAGGCCTGGGTTCCAGAAGAGTGAGCGACTGTGTGACTTTGGGCAAGTCACTCACCCTCTCTGGGCCTCTGTCTCTCCATCGATACAACGACCTGCCTAGGAGTCTAAATTCTGGCGGTGCCTTCCCCAGTGATGGCTGCTCTTCCCGCTGGGTGGCCCCACCTGGTCTCCAACAGCCTAAGTGTGTCTTCAGACAGGATGTTCCCATAAGGGCACCAGGGCTGGGTGGAGCCCAGCTACCCAGAGAAGGGATGATGTAGGCTTGGAAGGTGCTGAAACCAGCCGCCACCTGTGACTCCAGCCTGACAGCTTGGGAGTGCCAGGCACAGCTGTGCTTTGAGTCGTGGGGACAGCAGTTGTGGACGGTCCCCAGACTGGCCTCACCCAGCCTCAGCTGTCCCATCTACAGAATGGGCAGAAGGTTGCCATAAGTGCCCCCAGCAGCAGTGGGAGAAGAGAATGGGCGTCACCAGTCAGTCCGAAAGGTGGCCCTCCCCCTGCCCCCAGCCATGTGAGCTCAGGGAGAAATCTGAAAATTGCCTAGGAATTGGTTAGGTCATATGCCTGTGAAAGGAACACCAGGGTCACAGCGTCCCTGCCCCTTGGGTTCCAGACCTGCTGGGCTTCAAAGGGAACCTCACCCCCTGTAGAGAGTGATGAAAACAGCCCAGCAGGGGAGAGGTGACGGGGCACCAGCTGAACAAACAGCAGCCCCCATGGGACCAGGCCTGGCCCTTCCCCTGTGGTCCAAGCCTGACATCTGGGCTTTCTTCCGCTGGCCGCATG
>NC_041232.1:11748368-11759908 GCF_002837175.3 Physeter macrocephalus | reverse complement strand
GAAATTAGTCCCTGACCCTCTGGCTCCCGCATGGTCAGGCCTTGGCTTCCCTGGGGAGTGTGAGGGCAGCGTTGTACAGTGGTTTCTCTTTCTGCACAATGGCATTACAAATGTCATTGTGTACCAAGTATGCCCAGCTTTTCTATTCGCTTGGGTTTGCAAGGTGGTAGAACATGTGACATGGTTTACAACAGAGGCAGGGGGTTTCTGACTTTGGACACTTCTGTTGATTCTAGTGGGTCCCCAAAGCATGGCCCCTTTGAGAAGTGGAGGAAACACCCCCGCCTTTGCCCCATTCCATCCCACGCCTGTCCTGCAGCTAGAATTCCAACCAAATGACAAGAACTGGGTCCCCAGAGCCTACCTTTGTGCCACATCCTGAGTCGGGTGGATTCGTAGGTACACCACTGTTCTCTCAAGTGTGGCCCGGGTACCCCAAGGTACAAAAGACGACTCTAGGAGGGACAGAGGCTCGATATGAAGCAACAGGCAAAAGCCAGTCCTTTTTATTTTAATAGAGTTTTACTGGAGTATAATTGCTTTATTGGAGTATAATCTTTATTGGAGTATAATTGCTTTATTGGAGTATAATTGCAATACTGTGTTAGTTTCCGTTGCACAACAAAGCGAATCAGCCATATGCATACACATGTCCCCATATCCCCTCCCTCTTGAGCCTCCCTCCCACCGTCCCTATTCCGCCCCTCTAGGTGGTCACAAAGCACCGAGCTGATCTCCCTGTGCTATGCGGCTGCTTCCCACCAGCCAACTACTTTACATTCCATAGTGTGTATATGTCGATGCTACTCTCACTTCGCCCCAGCTTCGCCCTCCCACCCCATGTCCTTCCCACCAACAGTGCAGGAGGGTTCCCTTTTCACCACACCCTCTCCAGCATTTATTGTTTCTAGATTTTTTGATAATGGCTATTCTGACCGGCATGAGAGGCTATCTCATTGTAGTTTTCATTTGCATTTCTCTAATAATTAGTGATGTTGAGCATCTTTTCATGTATGTCTTCCTTGGTGAAATGTCTATTTAGGTCTTCTGCCCATTTTTTTAACTGGACTGTTTGT
This sequence comes from Physeter macrocephalus, assembly GCF_002837175.3. NCBI lineage: Eukaryota > Metazoa > Chordata > Mammalia > Artiodactyla > Physeteridae > Physeter > Physeter macrocephalus. The sequence goes on along the minus strand of NC_041232.1, from coordinate 11,758,832 downwards.
TTTTTTGATATTGAGCTCCATGAGTTGTTTGTATATTTTGGAGATTAAACCTTTGTCTATTGTTTCATTTGAAAATATTTTCTCCCACTCTGAGGGTTGTCTTTTTGTCTTGTTTATGGTTTCCAGTTCATTCTTTTACATGTAGCTGTCCAAGTTTTCCCAGCACTGCTTATTGAAGAGGCTGTCTTTTCTCCACTGTATGTTCTCGTAATTTGTCATAAATTAGGTGCCCATATGTGCGTAGATTTATCTCTGGGCGTTCTATCCTGTACCATTGATCTATATTTCTGTTTTTGTGCCAGTACCATACTGTCTTGATTACTGTAGTTTTGTAGTATAGTTTGAAGTTGGGGAGCCTGATTCCTCCAACTCCATTTTCCTTTCTCAAGATTGCTTTGGCTATTCGGGGTCTTTTGTGTTTCCACACGAATTGTAAAATTTTTTGTTCTAATTCTGTGCAGAATGCCATTGGTAGTTTGCTAGGGATTGCACTGAATCTGTAGATTGCTTTGGGCAGTATAGTCATTTTCACAATATTGATTCTTCTAATCCAAGAACATGGTATATTTCTCCATCTGTTTATGTTATCTTGGATTTCTTTCATCAGTATTTTATAGTTTTCTGAGTACAAGTCTTTCACCTCCTTAGGCAGGTTTATTCCTAGGTATTTTCTTTTTGTTGCAATGGTAAATGGGAATGTTTCCTTAACTTCTCTTTCTGATTTTTCGTTGTTGGTGTATGGGAATGCCAGAGATTTCTGTGCATTAATTTTGTATTTTGCAACCTTACCAAATTCCTTGATTAGCTCTAGTAGTTTTCCGGTGGCATCTTTAGGATTTTCTATGTATAGTATCATGTCATCGGCAAACAGTGATGGTTTTACTTCTTCTTTTCCGATTTGTATTCCTTTTATTTCTTTTTCTTCTCTAATTGCTGTGACTAGGACTTCAAAATCTATGTTGAATGAGTGGTGAGAGTGGACAGCCTTGTCTTGTTCCTGATCTTAGTGGAAATGGTTTGTTTTTCACCATTGAGTACGATGCTTGCTGTGGGTTTGTCATATATGGCCTTTATGATTTTGAGGTAGGTTCCCTCTATGCCCATTTTCTGGAGAGTTTTTTATCATAAATGGGTGTTGAATTTTGTCAAAAGCTTTTTCTGTATCTATTGAGAGGATCATATGGTTTTTATTCCTTAATTTGTTAATGTGGTGTATCACATTGATTGATTTGTGTATATTGAAGAATCCTTGCATCCCTGGGATAAATCCCTCTTGATCATGGTGTATGATCCTTTTAATGTGCTGTTGGATTCCGTTTGCTAGTATTTTGTTCAAGATTTTTGCATCTATGTTCATCAGTGATATTGGTCTATAATTTTTTTTGTGATATCTTTTTCTGGTTTTGGCATCAGGGTGATGGAAAGCCAGTGCTTTTTCAACCAACCATCTGATCTTACCAAGGAGAAAGGTTCAATGGCAGGGGGGTGGGCGGTGGGGCAGCAACTATGTCTTTAACCTCATAATACTCCCTGGTCTCCAGGAACTGGGGGCTCACACCCTCTGTGGGCAATGGTAGCTGCCAGAATTGAGTAACCAGGTTTCATTTTCATTGTGTTATTTTTTCCGGTTACCCCCTACTTATGGCAAGGAGTAATTTAATCTCTTTCCACTTTTGGTAGAGATATAGTTTCCTTGTCAGATGTTTATTTCGTTGACAAATGTGAAGGAAGAGCCCAAGGATAAGTTTGCCATCAAGTTCTAGGTCTTGGCAGTGGATCCGTGGGTGTTAAGTTTATATCAATAAATAGGTTAATTAAAATAAAGGAGGGCGCCCCATGGAGAAGCGTAGGTCATACACCAGTGAACACGACTGATCCAATTAAAAGGAAAAAAATAAAAAGAATTGATGCAAGTGAAAATACGAATTCAACTATAACACAGGTGATAGCCATCTAGAAAACTGAAGGTGCCCGCGAATCAACTGTTTGGGAGGCTTGGACTGAGGCTTCAAAAACCCAGAATGGTTTATGCCAGGTTCACTGCCCCAGGGAACCACCATCATTGCTGTCTAATAAGGGTCTCTACCCCCCCACCCCTGCTTTGCAGCCTCTGGGGTTTTGGGGGGTGGGAAATGGACACTCAAGAGCCTGGGATTTGACTCTGGCTGTGTCGGAACCCCCAGGTGAAGCTCTTCATTCTGGACCTCTCCGCCATGCTGGCCGGCCTCCATCAGGCCAAGCCCTCCGCCCCCGCCTCCTGACCCTGACCCAGGTGAGCAGTGGGGGAGGGGCCCCAGGAGGTACACAATTCCTGCGGGGTACAGGCTGAGTGGCTCTCACCAGAAAGACAGGACGGCTGTGCCCGGTCAGATTGCAGTGGGGTAGGCATGAGGGGCACACAGCAAATACTAAATAAATGTGGGCTACGTGGAGGGCACCAATCCCACATCCACCATGTGACCTGGGACCTGGTCCTCTCACCCAGGGCAGATGGGGGATTTTTTTTTTTAAATAAATTTATTCATTTATTTATTTCTGGCTGCATTGGGCCTTTGTTGCTGCATAGGCTTTTTCTAGTTGTGGTGAGCGGTGGCTACTCTCTGTTGCGGTATGCAGGCTTCTCATTGCGGTGGCTTCTTTTGTTGCTGAACACGGGCTCTAGGTGCACAAGCTTCAGTAGTTGTGGCACGTGGGCTTCAGTAGTTGTGGCTCACGGGCTCTAGAGCGCAGGCTCAGTAGTTGTGGCTCACGGGCTCTAGAGCGCAGGCTCAGTAGTTGTGGCACATGGGCTCAGTTGCTCCACGGCATGTGGGATCTTCCTGGACCAGGGACCAAACCCGTGTCCCCTGCATTGGCAGGCGGATTCTTAACCACCGAGCCACCAGGGAGGTCCCCAGTTGGGGGCATTTAAGCAAGTTGATGTTTGTCAGGTGCTTGGAATGGGGCCTGGCGCAGAATTTCTGGTAAATTCTAGATGAGTGTTTGGTAAGTAAAGTAAAATAAAGGAGGACCAGCAAGAGGGTCACACGGCAGAGACACCCATCCCCGGGCGCCTGCTCATGAAGGCTCCTCCGTCGTGGACTGGCGCTGAGTGACGGCCATTCTGAGAATCCAGCTACCGGAGGCTGCCCCTGACCTTCCCAGGACCCCCAGCAGGGGCTGAGGAACACAGGGCTTAAAGCAGGACAGAGGCCAGGACAGGTGTTGACCTCTGGGTGTGTGGGGATAGTGTGAACTCCTTCACAGCCGGGGGGCGCACTGCACCCTCTGCCCCCAGACTCTACGTGCTGTCTCCCTCCCACCGCCCAGTCCCAGCTGCAAGCCTGTCCTGGTGGGAGGAAGGGGACCGACTGCCAGCTTTGGGGCGTTCCCATCTGAGCAACCGACCCATCCTCTGAGCCTGACTTTCCTCATCTGCAAAATGGAGATTCCAGCAGAACCCACTCGGGACTTGCCCACACGCTCTTGGCTCATCCGCACACTAGCTGGGATTCTAGTACCCGGGTCTGTCCCTTCCAACTCAATGCTCCTGGTCCACTGGAGGCGCTCAATAAAGGTTTATTACATTAAAAATACACCACTGGGCCTCAGGCACTCAGGGCTCACACCCATGGCCACTACCTCTGAATCCAGAACATACAGAAGCAGCAGCAGCCGAGTTGCCAACTCAGGTAGTGGCCTGCCTGGCCTTGCTGGCAAACTCCTATGAACCCTTCAACACCCTGCTCAAACATGCCCTGTCTTAGGCAGAGGCAGCTGCTGCCCCTTTGCGGCCGTATAGCAAGTACTCCTTTGCACGGACCACGGCTTCTGCAGGGAGCCCCCCAGCGTCCAGCTCAGGGCCAGGCACACAGTGGTACACGGGGAACATTGCTGATGTCCACGCTTGGACCGGGTGAGGAACCACGGGGCTGTATCACCTTTCTTACAGGCTCTTCCTCATCTTGCCCTTCTTGGAGTGGGCGCCCCGGCCGAAGGCGCCCTGCTGCAGCTCCCGGGCGCGGCGCCGGTTGCGGGCAGAGAGCTGCTTGAGGCCCCCACGCTGCAGGAAGCGCAGCTTCTGGGCTCGGCACCGCTGCTTCAGGATCTGCTGCTTGGTCTTGAGCTCTGAGCGCACGCGGCCTGCGGGGGCACCACGGGTGCGGGGCTGGGATGCACCTGCCAGGATGGAGATTCAGGGAGTTCAGGCTTTGGGTCGACTCCCAATGTCTCCTCCTCCCAGAAGCCTCCAGAATGCTCCCCTGTCCCCGCTCTCGTTCTGTGTTCACTGCTGTGGCCCCAACATGTGGCAGATGGTAATTGCTTAATAAAGCTTAAGTAGTCTACTGTAATGGGCAATACTATGGACCCTCTAGCCCAAACTGCTAGGGATCAAGTCCCAGCTGTGACCTCTTGGACCTTGGGCAAACTACTTCACTTCTCTGTGCCTCAGTTTCCTCTCCTATGAATTACGAATAAGAGCACCTACCTCATAAGTCCTAATGTGGAGTAAATGGGTTACTATGTGTGCAGGGTTCAGAACAAGGCCTAGTCCACAGTATGGCCTCCTAAGTGTAACTATTACAATCATAAATCATTCAACAAAGGCTTTTCAGTGCCTCCTCTATACCAGGCACTGGGGACCCAGACAGACTCGAAACCCTGTCTCTCTGGACTACATGCTCTAGGCTTGTTAGATGAAAACAGGCTGTAGCTAAACCTCCCTCTGGCAGGAGAGAAATCAGAGAAGGCCAGAGAGGGCAAGGGACTTATCCAAGGTCACCCAGCAAAGCGGCACCAGCAGCAGCAGCAGTGGTTGGTGGCCCCGCCCGCCACCCCCCGGGTCTCTGGGAGGGCAGGTCTCTCCCCCGCCCCCTGGCTCCCCACTAAGGCCTGGCCCCTCCTCTTCTGTACTCACCTGCCTCACCCAGCTCCTCCCCTCCCACAGCAGTGACCTTGCAGGGCTCCCACCAGATGGTCATTAAGGCGGCCCCAGATGGTCTCCACAGGGGCCAGGCCACCTGACAGGGACCCACCACCCCCAGTGAGGACAAAGCACGGGGGAGAACAGCTGCTTTTTCCCGAAGCTCACAGGCCACCCTCACCACCCTGGGTCCAGCAAGCCCACAGCGGCAGCCGGCTTCACTCCAGATAAAATCGGGAGCTGAGGAGTGAGGGATGAGGGGTCCGGGGGAGGCAGGGACATGCCCGCAGAAAGACAAAGAGAGGAGGAGAGACAGAGACTAGGAGGGGTGTCTGCGCGCATGTGAGAGACAGACGGGGAGAAACAGAGACAAAGAAAGAGACAGAGATAGACAGGGACACAGAGTCAGAGGCAGAAAGAGAAACAGAGACCTGGAGACAAAGACACCTACAGAACAACAGAGAGAGGATGCGTCGGAGAAAATCCAAGACAGAAACAGGGAGAAACAGAAGAGGTATCCCCCGTCAGAGAGGAAACGTCAACGAGGACTGAGGGAACGTGCAGGGAACAGGGGAGGCCCTGCGTGAGGCAGAGAAGAGGGGCGCCTGGAGCCGTGACAGACAGCGTCCCCGGGCTGAAGGGCACAGACTCGGACGCTGAAGAGGCAGTGAGCAGCCCCGCAGGCTCGGGGGAGACAAGCAGGGCCGGGGCCCAGCGGACAGGGGCCCAGGACAGGTTCAAGCTCCCCAACCCTGGCGGGGGGGCCCGGGGGAGGCAGCAGGCAGCCGGGGGACCCGGGGCCAGTCACTGAGACTTGTTTCCTGGCCTGAAAGCCGGCCATTCTCAGTCTTCTCGCCCCCAGGTCATGTGCGGCGAGGCTCCAGCACACAGCCTGGCCCCAGACAGCAAGCGGGAGCCCCTCTCTGACAGCAAGCTCGGCCCCAAAGGTGGGGCTGCAGTGGGACGGGGCCCAGGCTCCAGTCTCCTCCCTTCAGAGCCACGGGCGTCACCACTCCCAAGGTGCTCCTCTGCCCTGAGGGGCTGACCGAGGTCCTGGCACGTGAGGCAGCCGGCCCAAGCCGAGGTCACTGAGCACAAGCTCCTACAGCAGAGCCGAGCTCAAATCCCACCTTAGCGTGTCACCCACTGAGGGACCCAGGCCAGAGCAAGAGGACCAAGTCCCCAAGATGACCAAGTCCCCAAGATGACCAGATGTACTACTTGGCAACCTGCGTTTTAAGGACGATCCTACCCTGACTCTCACCTTGCCCTCGGCCGCGCTTACCACCTCTTCGCTCTGGGCCACGCCGGTCAAATGTCCCTTCTTCTTCTGAGTCACGATCATCAATTTTCTGCTTCTGTTTCCACTTTTGGTAGCTGGGAGGCTGCGTTAAGGAGGCTGCACACAGCATCGAGAGACGCCCTAGACAACCGTGGGCTGGGAGCAGGGCCCCCCACCCCCCAGAGGATACAGGCCTTACCTATAGGGGGTTTGGTGGCTGAATCCGCTCGACCCCGCCCCCCCCGTAGGAGGTGGGGTGCCAGACCCCGCCCCTTCCTGACCCCGCCCCCCACCCCCAGTAGATGTGGATGTAGAAGGCGCTTGGCCCCGCCCCCTCTGCCCCCCACCCTCCTCCAGGATACAGGTCCCTCTTGTAGGAGCTGCTGATGTAGCGGCCACTCTCCGTCTTGATCTTTTTCTTGTCCTCCTGTCCCGACTGTCCCACAAACCGCTTCTTCTTCCGGTCCCTGTGGGAAGAGTTGGCAGGTGTGCTGTGGGGGGGAGGTGGCCCACTTCCCCTCCGGGCCTGTTTCCCCCTGACCCTCTCATTGGGTTGTTGGAGGATTCAAAGAAAGCAGCGTGCCGGGCATCTGGCAGGCAGCAGGTGCCCCATAACGGCCCGTTCCCTGGCCCTCCTCACCACTCCCGATGTAGAAGGCGCTTGGCCCCGCCCCCTCTGCCCCCCACCCTCCTCCAGGATACAGGTCCCTCTTGTAGGAGCTGCTGATGTAGCGGCCACTCTCCGTCTTGATCTTTTTCTTGTCCTCCTGTCCCGACTGTCCCACAAACCGCTTCTTCTTCCGGTCCCTGTGGGAAGAGTTGGCAGGTGTGCTGTGGGGGGGAGGTGGCCCACTTCCCCTCCGGGCCTGTTTCCCCCTGACCCTCTCATTGGGTTGTTGGAGGATTCAAAGAAAGCAGCGTGCCGGGCATCTGGCAGGCAGCAGGTGCCCCATAACGGCCCGTTCCCTGGCCCTCCTCACCACTCCCTGGCAGCCCAGGTCTCAAAAGGCAGTGTGGCGGTCAGGGGATTAGCTCCAACCTGGGGGCCTGGGTCAGGGACAGGGGACCCTGGGAGGTTCCCAACCCCCACCTAGCCACCTCCTGGCTCTGTGACCCTGGGTTGAGCCACATCACTTCTCTAGAACCAGAGTCCAAATGGGCAAACTGGGTCATGAGCCCCTGTCTAGCAAGACGAGCCCCCCAAAAGGACAGATGGGGTCAAGATCCCTGTTGGGCATGACCACATGGGGGCAGGACAGGGTGGGCGTCATAATCTGTGCTGTGAGGACCAAATGAGGGATGAGGGTGTCATAATTCCTGCTCTAGGGGATCAAACGGGAGTCAGGATAGGAGGGGGTCACCTTTGGTGGGACCAAGCGGCAGACAGGTGGGCATGGAAGAGGTGTGCTCACTGGCTCACTCACCACTTGAGCTGCTGCTGGCCCCTGGTCAGGCTCTGGGCTTCGTCCCCCATCAGGTCCAAGACAGCGCCAGCCACCTGCTGCTCGAAGGCACCCCCGTCCCCACCGATGCTCAGGCTGCAGAGGGAGGGTGGGGAGATACCATGGGGTTGGGAGGGGGGGCCCATCAGGCCTGCCTGCCCCACCCGGGACCAGCGGCCACTCACCCCCGCTCGCTGTCGAAGTCCTTGGGCCGGTAGGGGATGTAGAACGCTTGGTCCCGCTGCCGGGCCTCCCCCCTCCGCCTCTTGGCTCCTCGGTCGGGTCCTGGCTGCTGCCGCTTCCGGCCCACAACCTCTGTGAATAGGTCCTGGTGGACCAGGGCCCAGTGTCACCTGTAGCCCCCAGGGAGTGGACTGGCCTCCCCACCCACCAGCCCAGCTAGGGTTGAGGGTCAGGGGCTGCTGGGACTTTGAAAGCTTGGTGTTGCCACTGAGACCCTCCATTTCCTCATCTGCACGTGCAGCACAACCCCTGCCTCAAGCACCAGCAGGGGCAGGACAGGTGGGAGTGGGGGAGGGCAGGGTGCCAACTAGGATGAGACCCACCACGTTCCAGTCCCAGCTTGGTCCCCCAGGTCATTACACCAAGGCAAGGCCCTGTCCCTCTCTGGGTCTGGACTTGCTCTCTATGACGTGGACTAGTCCAGGGGTTTTCAAGTGCAGTTTTTTGCCTACTGTACCCTCTGTCCAAATCAAACATTAAGACGAGCAGGCCCAGGGCCCTACCCACCTGGCGAATGGGACACTCTGACCCCCCAGCCCTGCTTTTCGCCACGAAGACCCAGTGCCTGACCCTGCCTGAGTCATGGCCCCACTGCTACCAAGAGTCCCGCTCTGCCCCTTCCCACCTGCCGGACCCCAGGCTGAGGCAAGGCGATGATGATGACAATGACAGGGCTACCTAGGCCTGTGGGAATCCTCCACGTACCATCCTGAATCTGCCCAGCGGACCCAGGGAGCAGGTACCGCAGTCACTTGGCTGCAGAGCCCTAGTCCACAACATTCTGAAAACAAACTTTCCTGAGATTCACTTGGTGGCAAAAGCTGACCCGAGCTGACGAGAGGCTTTGTCCATCCTCTCGGTGTGGGTCTCACTGTGGAAACTGATGCATTTGATGACCGTGACACCCCAGACCCTGCCGAGGGTGTTACATCATACACAGTGGACCCACCGTAAAGATTCTGAATCCCGAATCACATCTGGCCCCCAGGGCTTCAGGCAAGGAATGGTGGACGAGACTATGATCCCACTCTGCAGATGGGGAGGCTGAGGCTGGGTCACTGATTTCCACAAGTGTTGGAGGTGGGACTGGAATCACTGCATCCACCCCCAGTGACTACTCAAAGCCCTGAGGTCAGCTCCATGGGCTGCTGGGACTTGACCCACTGCTTCCCCAACCCCAGGCCAGACTCCAGGGTCCCCAGGGTGGGGCCTGCACCTCCACACTGTCTCCTGCCACCTCCTCCTTCTCAGGCTGCTCCTCCAGCAGTGCTGGGAGGCTCGGGGCTGGGACAGCCGGGCTCTCCTGCCGCTCCTGCCGCTCCTGCCGGAAGCTGGCGATGGATTTGCGATCCTTCTGCCGCTTGGCACGCATCACCTGGCTGCTCAGGTCCCGGCTGGAAGCGTTGATCTCAAAGATGGTCTGTGGAGGGGACACCCAAGGCCTGCACCCACTGGCTGCTTCTTCCCCAACTCTACCCTACCCAGCTTGGTGTGCTCTCTCCAGCATTCCTCCCAATTCCCTCCCACTAGTTACCTGCTTTTCACAATTACAAAGGGAGGCCCAGAGACGGCGAGTAACCTGCCTAAGGTCACACAGCTGGGACAAGCCAGATCTGGGATTTCAACCCAGGTTCATTGGCTCCAAAACCAGTGCCCTTAACCACAACAGGCTCCAGCCCCTTTTTCCTGACGTTGGCTGGCAGGCCTTTCCTGTTTTTGGGTACACCTCCCAGAGGCACAAGATGGGGCACCCGACGGGAATCAGGAGGAGGAGAGGCTATCGAAAGCTAGCTCCTCAGGCCTCTGACAGCCTAGGGTGTGTCACTGCCCTCTGTGAGCCTCAGTCTACCCAACTGTATGGAAGGGGTGGGAAACCTGCCGTGGACCAGCAGGGATGGTTCCAGAACAAGGGGTGGCTATAGAGGTGCTGACACGGCCAGTGCCGCAGGTTGAGAAAATCCCTGCCGGGGGTCAAGAGCTCAACCGGAGCCCCGAGGCCCCGCACTCACCGCCCGGGAGCGGTAGTTCCTGATGCTGTCCACCAGCCGCAGCTGCTGCAGCTCCGCCTCCTGGAAGCACGAGCCTGGTGGGGACGGAGGGACGCGTGAAGCCGCAGTGGGCTCCACGGGGCCTGCCGCCAGCCCCCGCCCACCTGACGCAGGGACTCACTGAAGAGGGGGTGCAGGCCCAGGCCCAAGAGGTCCAGCTCCTTGGCCCTCTTGATGGACTCGGGCGAGGGCGCCGGCCGCGAGCGCACATACTGCTGCTGGGCGTTGTCGGCCACGCGGCCCAGGCCCCGAAGCTCCAGTGACGCCTCCAGGCTGGTCCGCAGACCGCAGTCCTCATCGTCCACCACGCCCTGCGGCACCCGGCCCAGCACGCCGTCCCCGCTGCCCGCGCCTGCCTCCCCACCAGGAGCTCGGTCAGAGGCCTGGTCAGAGGCCTTCCGGCCCGGCTGCCTGCCCAGGGCCCTGCGTCCCCTCCCCAGCCCCACTCTGGGTCCTGAATCACAAAATAATCCCCACAAGAGAAACCATCACTTATCGAGCGGCTCCTACTGTTTTTGTTTTTTTTTTTGTTTTTTTTTTTTTTTT
>NC_041232.1:11734908-11748058 GCF_002837175.3 Physeter macrocephalus | reverse complement strand
GTGGCCTCTCCCGTTGCAGAGCACAGGCTCCGGACGCGCAGGCTCAGCGGCCATGGCTCACGGGCCCAGCCGCTCCGCGGCACGTGGGATCTTCCGGGACCGGGGCACGAACCCGTGTCCCCTGCATCGGCAGGCGGACTCTCAACCACTGTGCCACCAGGGAAGCCCGCTCCTACTGTTTTTACAAGTACAGTTTTATGGAACATGGCCCCATCTACTCATTTCTGTGTTGTCTGTGACTAATTTTGCACTACAAGGACACAGGTGAGGAGCTGCCGTGGATCACGTGACCTGCAGAGCTTAAGACATTTACTATCCGGCTCTTTACTGACTTTAAAATACAGGGATCTTGGGCCTCCCTGGTGGCGCAGTGATTAAGAATCCGCCTGCCAATGCAGGGGACACGGGTTCGAGCCACAACCACTGAGCCCGCGCTCCAGAGCCCGCAAGCCACAACTACTGAGCCCGTGCTCCGCAACAAGAGAAGCCACCACAATGAGAAGCCTGCGCACCGCAATGAAGAGTAGCCCCCACTCGCCGCAACTAGAGAAAGCCTGCATGCACAGCAACAAAGACACAATGCAGCCAAAAATAAATGAATAAAGTAAATAAATTAAAAAAAAAAATACAGGGATCTTCCCTTGGGGTCAAGTTCCCAAGCCAGGACAGCTTGGCCCATCTCCGACCCCCATCAATACCATGAACTCGGGCTTCCCTGGTGGCACAGTGGTTGAGAGTCCGCCTGCCGATGCAGGGGACACGGGTTCGTGCCCCGGTCCCAGAAGATCCCACATGCTGCGGAGCGGCTGGACCCGTGAGCCATGGCCGCTGAGCCTGTGCGTCCGGAGCCTGTGCTCCGCAACGGGAGAGGCCACAACAGTGAGAGGCCCGCGTACCACAAAAAAAAAAAAAAAAAAAAAAACAAACCATGAACTCCAGGGGGGACCCCAGCCCCTCCCCAGCCTCCACTCACCGGAGGGCTCCTCGTGGGGATGGGCGAGGGTCAGGGCACGGCCCAGGAACAGGTGCAGGTCCAGCAGGTAGGGGACCTCGTCTGGGGCCACCAAGGAGTAGGCCGTGCCACTTCGGCCAGCCCGGGCCACACGGCCTGCAGGAGGAGGTAGTCAAACGGGAGCAAAGGCAAAGGACCCCACAGCCCAGCACGTGCCAGACACTAAAGGTGCAAGCCAGGCCACAGCCCCACCTCCTTAAGCAGTGTCCCACCTACAAAAGGGGGCAAGGCAGTGACAGTCACCGGGGCTACCTGCCTGAGAGTACGTGAGCCCACAGGGTGCTCTGGGAGGTTAGCAGGAATAGAAGCAAGACACTGCTCTTTATCAGTATCACAAGTCTTCAGCATCCCCACTTTGGGGGGTTTTTACCCAGAGAAATAACCCAGGGTGCAAAGATTCACCCACAGGACACCTACTCCATCTCTGCCCGGAACAGCCCCCAAATGGAAACCACTTAAAGACTTAAGGACAGAGGGTTAGTTAATTAGCTGATGACCACATGGTGGGAATTACACAGCTGAGGAAAGGAGTGGCGAGCTGTGGCCCCTGGCCAAATCCAGCGCCACCCCCCCAGCCTGTGTAAATAAAGTTTTATTGGCACACGGCTGTGCTCCTTCATTTACATATTGCCTGTGGCTGCTTTCATGCTCCCAGGGCTGAGATGTGTAAGAGACTAAATGGCTCCAAAGCCTAAAATATTTACCATCTGGCCCTTTACAGAAACAATTTGCTGACACCTGTTATAGAATGATGCTCAAATGGTGAATGAAAAACATGCACGATGTATACAGAGGCAAGAAGAATGTCCAGTGTGATTCTAATTTTGTGGTAAGTCAGTCCATGAATAACATTACGCTTTGGCTTGTTTCTGCATCTTGCAGAAACCAAGTGTCACCACATTCGGAAGATTCGTTAGCGGTAGTCCGATTCACACTGCTGGTCACGCGACACATGAGAAATTCCCTTTGGGGGTTCTGAGGACGCCTCAAGGGATGTACAGGGCCAGCCCTCCCAAAGCAACGGAATTGAGGGCACAGCATGCAACTGCCAACAGGGAGAAGAGGCTGGAGACCCAGGTGGAGGCCTCCCTCGCACCCCGAAGGTCCGCCCACGGGCAGCCCACCGTGGGCAGCCAGAATTTACTCATTTGACAATGTTCAATCATACGCAGAACAATTCCAAGGAACCTGCCCACCAGATGCTTCCCTCACACGCGCTTATTTAACTTACTGGTATTTATAAACATGCCATGCGCGTTTATGAGTTAAAAGAAGACAAAGAAAGTAGCCTGGTGGTTACCACGGGCTGGGGGCGGGGGAAGAGGAATGAGTTTAATGGGTACAGGGTTTCAGTTTGTTAAGACGAAAATGTTCTAGAGATGGAAGCTGGATGACTGTTGCACGTTAGTGTGAACGTACTTAATGCCACTGAACTTACACCTGAAAGTGGTTAAAATGGTAATTGTATGTTATGTATATTCCACAACTGAAAAAAAGGATGCCAGTGGTCCCACTTTGCTACGTTTGAGACACCTGACCAGTTCTTAACCTCCCTGCTTCCGTTTCCTCATCTGTAAAATGGAGCTGACGCTGCTGGTACCCACTGCACAGGGTTGTTGTGAAGACAAGGAGAGCAAGTAGAACACGTGGACCAGGGCCCACCAGGAGGGCTGGGTGAGCACCTGCGGCCGTCACATCACCAGGGAGGGGAGGGTGACTTCCTGCCTTCTCGGTGCTTTGCTCCACTTTCAAATTTTCCTACTACGTGCGGGCCTTACTTTTATAACTGAAAAATAAAATGGAGTGAGCTGGCCTGGGTGGGCTGAGGGGAGGGTGGGGCCCGTCGGGGAGGGTGGGGCCCGACAGGCTGACTGGACAAGGCCGGGAGTCAGGAGACTCTGTCTGCAGTTGATGGAGCAGGAGGCAGAGGGGGTCGGGGTGCTGTTTAAAAGCTGCTCCCAGGAGAGGAGCTAGAAAGACCGAGCTTTAGGGCGAGGACTGTGCGGGGGGGGGGCCGTGTCATCAAGTGCCTGACGGGAAAGAGAAGCACCAGCCTGGGGAATCCAGAGAGCGGGAGCACCACGTCCTTAGAGTCTAGGGCTGCCCCCCAGATCCAGCCTGGGCCACGCCCCCAGAGACTCTGATTTACTGGTGCCCTCCCTGGGCCTCAGTTCCCCACCTGCAGCGGCAGGAGTTGAGCCCTGTGCCCTCAGCTCCCGCTGGGACTCCCCGGTGGCCACTGCAGCCACAGGCTCCTTACCCACGCGGTGCAAGAAGAGCTTGCCCTTGGCGGGGAAGCTGTAGTTGATGACGTTGTCCAGCAGTGGGATGTCCAGGCCCCGGGCTGCCAGGTCAGTCACGATGAGGGCCGAGCACTTGCCGTGCATGAACTTGGCCAGGTTGATCTTGCGGGCCGTCTGGTCCAGGGCGCTGTAGATGTGGGCGCAGCTCACCCGCTGGGTTGTCAGCAGCTGCCCAGAGTGAAGACCAGAGGGAGGGAAAGGGGTGAGGAGGAGACGGGCAGGGGAGAGGAGACGAGGCTGGGCCGTGGCAGTGGGCGCCACGACATGGCAGGAGGACCACGGGCTCTGGAGTCGGGCGCCCTCAGTATAAACCCCAGCTCAGCTGGGTGACCTCGGTTTGGTCTTCATCAGTATAAATGGGGCTCGTATCACCTCTCACCTCTGCAGGGTTGTCTGAATGTCAAAAAAAGATGGCATGTGCAGAGGTCTCCCTCAGGGAGGCTGCAAGCGCCACCCCAAGACACAAGTCTCATCCTGATTCTGTCACTAACAGGCTTTGTGACCTTGCCCAAGTTCCCTAACCTCCCTGTGCCTTCACTTTCCTTGTCTGTAGAACAGGGAGAACAACAGTTCCCTCTCTGCAGCTTTGTTATGAGAGTTAAATGAGCCAATACACATACAGTGCTGAGAATAGGGCCCGGAAAACAGGAAGCACGGTGAAAGTGTTAACTGCTCTTTAAAAACTACTATTTTGGTTTTATTCATCAGTGATCCCAGCAGCTACACAGAGGAAGCACCGGTAAACGTGTGTCACATAAGTGAAACCCAGCGAACTGTGTCCTCAGATAACAGAACTCAGGTGTGGTTGACCCGACAGGCTGACTGGACAAGGCCGGGAGTCAGGAGACTCTGTCTGCAGTTGATGGAGCAGGAGGCAGAGGGGGTCGGGGTGCTGTTTAAAAGCTGCTCCCAGGAGAGGAGCTAGAAAGACCGAGCTTTAGGGCGAGGACTGTGCGGGGGGGGGGCCGTGTCATCAAGTGCCTGACGGGAAAGAGAAGCACCAGCCTGGGGAATCCAGAGAGCGGGAGCACCACGTCCTTAGAGTCTAGGGCTGCCCCCCAGATCCAGCCTGGGCCACGCCCCCAGAGACTCTGATTTACTGGTGCCCTCCCTGGGCCTCAGTTCCCCACCTGCAGCGGCAGGAGTTGAGCCCTGTGCCCTCAGCTCCCGCTGGGACTCCCCGGTGGCCACTGCAGCCACAGGCTCCTTACCCACGCGGTGCAAGAAGAGCTTGCCCTTGGCGGGGAAGCTGTAGTTGATGACGTTGTCCAGCAGTGGGATGTCCAGGCCCCGGGCTGCCAGGTCAGTCACGATGAGGGCCGAGCACTTGCCGTGCATGAACTTGGCCAGGTTGATCTTGCGGGCCGTCTGGTCCAGGGCGCTGTAGATGTGGGCGCAGCTCACCCGCTGGGTTGTCAGCAGCTGCCCAGAGTGAAGACCAGAGGGAGGGAAAGGGGTGAGGAGGAGACGGGCAGGGGAGAGGAGACGAGGCTGGGCCGTGGCAGTGGGCGCCACGACATGGCAGGAGGACCACGGGCTCTGGAGTCGGGCGCCCTCAGTATAAACCCCAGCTCAGCTGGGTGACCTCGGTTTGGTCTTCATCAGTATAAATGGGGCTCGTATCACCTCTCACCTCTGCAGGGTTGTCTGAATGTCAAAAAAAGATGGCATGTGCAGAGGTCTCCCTCAGGGAGGCTGCAAGCGCCACCCCAAGACACAAGTCTCATCCTGATTCTGTCACTAACAGGCTTTGTGACCTTGCCCAAGTTCCCTAACCTCCCTGTGCCTTCACTTTCCTTGTCTGTAGAACAGGGAGAACAACAGTTCCCTCTCTGCAGCTTTGTTATGAGAGTTAAATGAGCCAATACACATACAGTGCTGAGAATAGGGCCCGGAAAACAGGAAGCACGGTGAAAGTGTTAACTGCTCTTTAAAAACTACTATTTTGGTTTTATTCATCAGTGATCCCAGCAGCTACACAGAGGAAGCACCGGTAAACGTGTGTCACATAAGTGAAACCCAGCGAACTGTGTCCTCAGATAACAGAACTCAGGTGTGGTTGACCCAAGGCGGCCGCATTGACTCAGGAGGGGCCCTGGCAGCCTTGGGGGTTTGTGGACCTCTTTCCAGGAGGGTCACAGATATACATGTGTGGAAAAGCTCATCAAGCTGCTCATGTAAGATTAGGGCACTTTACACAGATTACAGCGTACAGGTTATTCCTCAATTTAAAAAAGTGAAACACATGGGACACTAAATATCTACAGAAAAATGAGAGAACAGCTGGGATACACTTCAAAATACCCTGGATGGAACGGGGACTATTAGATGAATCAAGACTGGATGTGAGTTGATAACTGAGCACCTGAGAGTTCATTATGCTGTTTTCTGACTTTGCTGCATGTCTGAAATTTTTTATAAGAAAAACTTAAAAGAATAAAAAAGCACAGAGCTCTGGCCAGGACTCAGTGCTGCTCTGGTGCTGCTCTCTGGTGGCTGAGCATGGAACCGCAGCTCGGAGGTGGCGATGGAGTACGTGCTGCTCCCCAGGCCCGGGCAGGTGCGGGCATCCCCCAGCTCACCTCACTGAGATACTCCGCGTGGTGCTTGGTGGCCACAAATACTACTGTCTGGTCCTGGGGCCGCACCAGGTTGCGCAGCAGGTGGAGGAGCACAGCAGCCTTAGCATCCTCCCGCACAAGGAAGAAGGAGGTCTGCAGGGAGAAGGGTCACTCCGCTTGGCTCATGGGGTCCAGGCCATGGGCCGGGAAGGGGCACGGGTGGAGCCTCACCTTGAGCTGCTCGTTGAGTTTGGAGTCCACGTCTAGCCGGATGAGCACGGGCTCCATGAGGCCTGCGGTGGGCAAGAGAGGATGGGAGGGGAAGTCGTTGAGGGACAAGCCCCTCCCAGGCGCTGACACGCGTCCCAGCCCCCAGCCCCACTCCTGTGGCTCCCTCACCAGCCCGGGCGAACTCCACCAGCAGCTTGGGCAGCGTGGCAGAGAAAAGGACTGTCTGGTGGCCCCCAGGGAGGCGGCCGATGATTTCCTGCAGCTGTTCTGCAAACCCCATTTCAAAGAGCCTGGGAGGGCAGAGGGCAGCAAAGGGTCAGGAGAGGGGCTTCCATTCCACTGAGTTCCAAACCTGTCATCCTTGCCCCCGTCACACTTTCTGTTACGTGGACAGGTGCTTCCTTAACTCAGCTCACTTTTTCTCTATTCAACAACCTCATCCTAAGCAATAATGACCTTGAAATCCTAGGTCTGGTCTCAGTTATGTTTCTTACAAATTCATGTTGAAATAAATGACAGCAGCCCTCACTCTGGGCCAGGCATGGTTCTAAGTACTTTATAAAATATCAACCCTTTAGTCCTCACGGCACCCCTGTGAGGTACATGCTATTTTATCCCCACTTTGTAGTTGAGGCCACCAAGGCCCACAGACCCTCAGGGATTTACCCAAGTTCACAGAGCTGGGATTTGATCCCACCTGTCTGGCTCCAGTCTGTGCTTTCAACCTTGTGCTATTTTTTATCTCTTTCAAATCATGTGTTTGTTGTTTTACTATTCTTTTCAATATTTTCAATATTGAATATCTGAATATTCCTAAAAGTAAAGAAAATAAAGAAAAAAAAGTGAAGAAAAACTGTTGGTCCAGGGAGCCCCATCAGCTCTGGCACTGCCTACAGTCTGTGGCCCACTTTGGGGAAACGCTGCTTTGATCTCGACTGCATAGGTCTCTTCTGGCAGAGCCCTTCCTCCTGGCCAACCCTGACCCAAGTGCCCGGGGATGCACCTGCAGCCTTACCTGTCAGCCTCATCAAATACCACATATTCCACGCTCTGCAGCTTTAGGTTCATCTCCACAGCCACATGCACCAGGCGCCCAGGGGTAGCAATGATTCTGAAAGTGGTTGTGCAGGCCAGGTCACCCAGGGCCAGGGCACCAGCATAGCCCTCCTCTCACTCCCCAGACCCTGGCCATCTGGGAAGGGACCCCACAGCATCATCCCCAATCCACAAACTCACATGTCGGGATTTTCGTGCAGGGCTGCAAATTGGTCTTCCATCCTAGGAAGAAGAAGAGGTGTTAGCTTGATAGAACAGGTCTCTTTTGTCTCTCTTCCTTCCCATCTCCAAACGCTCAGCTGAGTCCCACACCTTGACCCCAGGCTCGGAACTCGGGAAAAGCTATTGCTGAGCTACTAGGCAAAAGCAATGCCCTGACAAGAACCTGAACTACAAGTTCAAACACACAAAAGGACTGATAACAACAAAGTTCTCCAAAGATAGACTGCCACCGAACCCATCTCATTCACTCTGTTCATATTGCAGCAAAACGGCCTTTGACCCACAGCGCCACCTAGCAACTAACCCTGGAACTGCCAGCTCCACCTAGAATCAGGTTTCCTGGATCTCTGTGTCCTTGCTCCCAAACCGTTTGAGTATACATCCCTAACTTTTGTTCTCCTCTGAAAACACCCCTGGGACACCTGTAGGAACCAGGAGTCAGAATTCTGGACCAGGTCCAGCTTATGGAGGTATTTCTGACAATCACAACAATAGAGATAATAATAAATTATAATGTAGGCAAAAGAGCACTGAAAAGCAAAACACTCTCAGTGAGAATCAAAAGCGACTGGTGACAGTGACATTCTGGGAGAAGAATGAGGAAGGGGCTGCCCTTTGAGGGAGAAACTGTGGGACGGGGCGCAGGGGTTCTAAACTTAGCTCTACGACCAGACCACTGTGCGGCTCCCTGAGCCCATCACTTCCTCAGTTAGCTCATCTGTAAAACAGCTGTGGTGCCTGCTACCTTAGAAGGATGGTGCAAGCACATCAGGAAAAATATAGTATTTTGCAGATCTGAGCTATTACAAACATCCTCTATTTGTGTGCATTCCACTTAAAATAGCCCCAAACCAAGCATATTAAAACATACACAACTAAGTGACCCATTTGGGTGACCCAGTGCACTGCCAGCTCTCTTTTAGAAGCATCAGAACCTGTGTCTGAGTCGTGTGTGTGAAATTCCTTTCGGTATTTTACTGCATATTTCCCCTTGTTGGTGTTTTAAGAATGTGCAGAGGAGTTGCTGTTATTAATGAGCCGCGCAAGCTCAGTCCATCTGATGGGGAGGCACGGGGCACGTTTGCTTTTGGGGACCACTGCACAGGGCACCGAGGGGGCTCTTACTTGTCCCCGCCCAGTATCAGGGCAGTCTTGAGGCCAGTGAACTTGCCCAGCTGTGGAGAGAGAGAAAGAGAGAGATTGAGAGCGACGATGGGAGCTGACTCAGCCCACTCGGGCTTCGCTGACTGGTCCCAGCTCAGCCCAGCCAGCCCGTCCCTGCGCCCGGATATACCTCCTTGGTGAACTTCATGGTCTGCAGGGCCAGCTCTCGGGTGGGTGAGAGGATGAGGGCGCGGGCCCCGGTCTGGGCGCTGCGGGTCTTGAGCCTCTCGAACATGGGGATAAGGAAGCAGGCCGTCTTGCCACTGCCTGTCCGGGCCATGGCTACCACATCCTTGCCATCCAGGATCATGGGGATGGTCTGCAGGGGAATGAGCGGGGGAGGGGAGGGGTCAGCTCCTGCACCCAAGCACCACGTGATCCAGAGCTTCAAGTCTGCAGGGAGTGGGCAAACCAGAGCATCTCAGCAAAAGGGATGGGGCCTGTCCCCCAGCCCTGATCCCACTCTTGCTAAAGCCTGTTTGCACACCTCCGGGGAGGAGCAGCCCATTACCCCCAACTCTTTCCACTGTTGGAACAACCTTCTTCAGGTTAAGCCAGACTCTATCTCCCCATCTAGTCGTCCTCCTCAGGATCCCAGAGAAACGTTATCTCCCTCTCGGTTAAAGTCTGAGGACAACAAACATGAGACCCAGGTGATGATGGGGTGCCTGCGAGTTGCCCGGGCAGGGACTCAGCAGTGGGCAGCTTAAGTGGCAAAGAGGCACAGCGTTGAACCTCTGCTCTGCCGGGCCCGACTTTCTCCACTTGTGAAATGGGCAGGCTCGTGGGGCTTCGGCCAGAGTAAGAGGGGACGACAGATTTGACAGATGGGACAAGGAGTGGAGGTCAAGAGGCCAGGCAGGAGGGCCAGGTCGGCCATGCCCACTTCCCGACCCGCATCAGCTTCCCTGCCCCGTACCTTCCTCTGGATGGGTGTTGGCACCTTGTAGCCCTTCTTCATGATGCCTTTGAACACTGGGTAGCTCAAGCCTGGGAAAGACATGGGAACGGCCAGGGGGCTAGAGGAGCCCCTACGACACATGACAGAAAACTACACAGGACAAATGACAGTTTCATCAACAAATAAATAGCAAGAAAAAAAGAAAAGTGATAGAGCAAAGCTGATCCATTAATTGAGACTTAGAAAACAAATCTACGGATTGTGGGGTATGAACCACATTTGGATTCTGATTTGAAAGCTTTTTTTTTTCACTGACAAAACAATTTTAATGGACAAAACAAACCAAAAACAACCCACCTTAATAAGCATTTTACAAAGGAAGATGTATAAATGGCTAATAAGTATATGAAAAGGTGGTCAACATCATTAGTCACTAGAGAACTATCAGTACAAAAGAAAGCCACAATGAGCTACCACGATGCACTCATCAAAATAGCTAAAACGAAAAAAGATCACAATTCTAGGTATTAGCACCTGGAATTTTCATTCACTGTGTTGAGAAGTAAACTGTGGTATGTTCATAAAATGAAGTATTATACATCAATGAAATTGAACAGTTTGAAAAAGCTAATACCATGGTTAGATTTCACAAACCTAATTTTGAAAGAGACACGCGACACGTAAATTATCACATACTGAATAAGTCATTTTATATAAACTTACAAATATAGGCAAAACAAATCTATGGTGATAGAAGTTGAACTAGTGGTTACATTTGATGGAAGGTAATAACTGGAAGGGCCAGGGAGATTCTGGGGTGCTGGTAATGCTCTTTATGTTGATCTGGATAGTGGTTACACAAGTGCATTCACCTTGTAAAAATTCATTGAGCTGGACACATGATTTGTGCATTTTTTGTCAGTATGTTATATTCAATTCAAAAGTTTACATTAAAAAAAAGCCCATCTTTTTAGAATATTCAAATTTTAGTGTCATTTAATAATTTTTTTAACATCTTTATTGGAGTAAAATTGCTTTACAATGGTGTGTTAGTTTCTGCTGTATAACAAAGTGAATCAGCTATACATATACATATATCCCCATATCTCCTCCCTCTTGCGTCTCCCTCCCACCCTCCCTATCCCACCGCTCTAGGTGGTCACAAAGCACCGAGCTGATCTCCCTGTGCTATGGGGCTACTTCCCACTAGCTATCTATTTTACATTTGGTAGTGTATATATATCCATGCCACTCTCTCACTTCGTCCCAGCTTACCCTTCCCCCTCCCCGTGTCCTCAAGTTCGTTCTCTACGTCTGCGTCTTTATTCCTATGATTTGAAAGCTCTTAATGCCATGAGACAATGGGAGTCTGAACACTGACAGGATCTTGGATTATACTGAGGAACTGTGTTCGTTTTACATGTAGGAGGGTCCTGCATCTCTTGGAGGCAGGTGGGAAGTATTTAGGGATAGAAGGAGCGGATGCCTGGGATTCGCTTCAGAATCCTCCGGGATGGTGGCCGTGAGTGGGTAGGGTGTGGATAAAACAACACCAGTGGTTAAAACTGCTGAAGCTGGTGATGGGTATGTGGAGACTCACTGTTTTCTAATTTTTATATGTTTGAAATTTTTCATAATTAAAAGAAAAGGGTGTCGAAAAGGCCCTGCCGGTCCAGTGGTTAGGGCTCTGTGCTTCCACTGCAGGGGGCACGGGTTCGATTCCTGGCCGGGGAACTAAGATCCCACATGCCGTGCAGCGTGGCCAAAAGAAAAAAAAAGTTGAAAGAAAGAAAGGAGAGAAGGAAGGGAGGGAGGGAGGGAGAGAGAAAGAAAGAGAGAAGGGAAGGGAGGAAGGGAGGAAGAGAGGAAGGAGAGGGAGGGATGGAGCAAGGAAGAAAAGGAGGGAGGGAGGAAGGAAGGGCCAGAGGGAGGGAAGGGAGGGAGGAAGAAAGGAAGGATGGAAGGAACTGGAAAGATGAGTTGAGGAGGCCTGTCGGGTGAGCTGTGCCTCTGAAAAGGAAGGGGGGAGGGAGGGAGGGAAGGAAGGAAGAAAGAAGGAAGGAAGGAAGGAAAGAGGAAGAAAAGGGTCTTAAGTGACAAGGGCCTGTGATGGGTGCAGGCACGGGTGTGACAGCTGAAGCACGTGATATTGCGAGGGGCAGAAGGTGGCCTTTGGAGCCTCCATGTGACCTGGGCTTGTGGAGATGGGAGGACAGTGGGAGGCCTGGAGACAGGAAAGCACCATGGTTTTAGCTGCTTTTTGGTCAATCCTTCATCTTAGAGATTCAGAAAGGCCAAAAATAGCCACATGTAGATGTTTTGGCTTTTTCCTTTGATTTTGATGAATTTTAGCACATTTGGCTGTCTAGATTCCTTTTGTGAGCTATTTTCTTTGCCCAGTTCTCTATCGGGGTGTCTGTCTTTTTCTTCTTGATTTGTAAAAGCTCTTTGTATATTAGGGTTATCAGCCCTTTGTCCCATAGTTGCAAATATATTCCTGGTACAGTGTTTAACTTAAGTCTACAGTGTTTCTTTGGCATACACATGTCTAAACAGAAAAAAAGTCAAATAAAACAGTGCTCAGGTCACACTTAGGCTTCTTTTCCTTTCAGGTTATACAACTATTCACCTTGATGTTTCAATCTTTGCTCCAGATGCTACTGATATGCAAAGAGCCAAGAAAGAGTCCGGCTTTCCTTCCGGCTGGCCAGGTGTACCAACAGCACCCAACCATCTCATCTCTTACCCTCAGCTCTGAAATGCGGCTCTGTCACGCCGCTCAATCCCCGGACGTCTGTGCCTGTTCCCGCACCAGCATCGCCCTGAGTCCTGCCCTAACTGTTCTCTCATCGTGCCAGGACTGTTGCCCTCACGAGAAGGCCGTGAGTGGCTTGGAGACTGTCTACTGCCTCCATCCCCCCAACCCATCACAGTGCTGGGTCCAGGGCAGAGCACGGAAGGCCATAACCCCCCGCTGCTCCCCCCACACGAAGTCCCCGGATTCCTGGCTCACCCACCCATGGACTGGAAGCCTCCTGACTTCTTCTTTTTCTTGTTCTGGGCTCGTACCATCTCCCGTGTGTCTGGCTCCACGTCCGAGGTGCATTCCGAGGTGGGGAAGGTGGGTAGGGGTCTGCCGGGTCCCAGCTGGGAGGGAGCAACAGAGAGGCAGCATCATTCCAGGTAGAGTGAGACCACTGGGGGCAAGGAAGGGGGCTGTCCTGTTGCCAGTGCCCGCCCCCAACCTTGCCCCATTCAAGGTGATGATGCTCCTGCCAGATCACATGACTTCTCTGCTAAAGGGCTCTCCTTTGACCGGACCAGGACAGGGCACAGGGTCAGAGAGCGGGCTCTGCAGATAGACGGCCTGCGTTTCAATCTCAACTCTGTCACTTCCAGCTGTGAGACCTCAGACCAGGGACTTCGTCTCCCAGAGCCTGCGTTCCCACATTGGGAAAATGGGGATGACAAAAGCGTGTGCCTCATAGCGTGCTGTGAAGACTAAATAGGTGCGTGTAAAGTTTAGAACTGTGCCCAGGCGGTGGTATCATCATAATTATCATCCTGGCCTGTCATTCAAGGCCCTCAAAACTTTAGGGAACCAATCAAAACATCTACTATGTGTGAGATACTAGACTTTTCCAATCTGCCCAGCTCCTCTCTCCCCAATCCCTTTTCTGATCCATCATCCCTCCCCAAC
>NC_041232.1:11732181-11734408 GCF_002837175.3 Physeter macrocephalus | reverse complement strand
TTTAAAATTTTCAATTCTATACAATGCAAGCATTATGTAAGGGATCAGATACACTAGCTATATATCCTGACACTGGAGGAAGGTCAAAATCCATCATTAGGTAAAAAGGCAGGTTTCAGAACAGAACATATAATGTAATCCCCACTACTGTTTTATAAATGCACAGAAAAATAACCAGAAGGAAACACATCAGAAAATTAACCGTGGTTATCTCTGCGTGGGAGACTTTCATTTTTTTCTAATTATTTGACTTTGTATCAATTTTCTTCAATAAATAAATATTCCACAAATTTTTTTTGGTTTGGTTTTTATGTTACTGATTTCTTTCCTAATCCAACACTATTTCCCTGCTGGGGTCATCACACTCTGTCTCTTTTACACACATAGACATTTCGCATGCGCGCGCGCGCACACACACACACACACACACACACACACACACACACACACACACACACACACCCCTCTGGACATGTTCTTTAAATGCTTATCTGTGGTCACTGGAAAACTCCATTCGTCCCCAGCTGCCACACACACACACACACACACACACACACACACACACACACACCCCCTCTGGACATGTTCTTTAAATGCTTATCTGTGGTCACCGGAAAACTCCATTCGTCCCCAGCTGCCATATTCAGGTCAACCTTACCTTTGAAGATGAGGAATGTTGTCCTGGGAAGCTCATCAAACCAGTGCTCTCTATTTCTCTTTGCCTGGCCAAGGAACAGGACCATAGGAGAGAGGGCGTTAGGACCAGTGACCAGAGCCCAGCCCTGGAGGCATGGATGCAGCTTTCCTTTCCTGCTCTCCTGGCTAACTTGGGAAACCATGAAAACACTCAGGGAGCTAAAGAACAACAAAGCCAGCCAATGTTTGCTGAACTCTTCAATGTGCCACGCACTGGCATTGTTTTTATAAAATCCTGAAAATAATGCGGTAGGTAGGAACTCTCATGACCCCACTTCCCAGGTGAGACAAGCCTTGGAAGGGTTCCATAACTTGCCTGATGTCACACGGTGACTAATGGGGTCTAACTGAGATTCAGTGCTTTTAACCAGGACACCACACTGCAGATGGACAGGCAGAGGCAGGGCCAGGGGCCACCTGTTATCCCTACAGTGCACCATGCCCAGCCGAGAGCTAAGATGTCCCAGCAGAGAGAGCTGGACAGCCGGGTGCCTCCTGGCCTCATCCCCCTCCCATGGAACCGTCTTCCGGGTCACTCCCTGGAGGGCACCCACCTTCCACTTCAAGGCGGCAACTTCATAGATGTCTTGAAAGTCCTTCAGGCTGTCATAAGCAACAAGGGCAAAAAAAATCAGAGCACGTGCCCACCGAGCTTCGGTCCTCTCACTCGCCCGCCTATGGTCACCTTCGAGGGGTGGAGCGGGGGAGGGGAGGAGGCGATATCTGCAAGTCCCAGCGCATCAGGGCCCAGGGGACCCGTACCTGCAGGCATTTCATCTCCTCCTTCCTCCAGGGACTATGGATACTTAATCCACTCAGTCTACACAGACCATTGCCGGCTTCCGTCCCCCAGAGAGGCAGCCCCCAGATTACCACCATTCTTAGACAGACAGGGACTGGGCCTCCTTTAGCAGAGGACTTAATAGAACAACCGGGGCAGAGAGTTCAGCCCAAACAGAGCTCGCTCACTCTCGTCTCTACAGCAGGCCTGCTTCATCTCAGATCAAAAAGGGTTTTGGTCATCAGTAGTCAGAAGACCAAGACTGCCCATGGACAGCTCAGCTCTTTGAGGCTGTGCCAGAGCTGTGAGTGAGTGAGAGAGAGGGTGTGTGTGTGTGTGTGTGTGTGTGTGTGCCAGAGCTGTGAGTGAGTGAAAGAGAGGGTGTGTGTGTGTGTGTGTGTGCCAGAGCTGTGAGAGAGGGTGTGTGTGTGTGTGTGTGTGTGCCAGAGCTGTGAGAGAGAGGGTGTGTGTGTGTGTGTGTGCCAGAGCTGAGTGAGAGGGGGTGTGTGTGTGTGTGTGTGCCAGAGCTGAGAGAGGGTGTGTGTGTGTGTGTGCCAGAGCTGTGAGTGAGAGGGTGTGTGTGTGTGTGTGTGTGTGTGTGCCAGAGCTGTGAGTGAGTGAAAGAGAGGGTGTGTGTGTGTGTGTGTGTGCCAGAGCTGTGAGAGAGGGGGTGTGTGTGTGTGTGTGTGTGCCAGAGCTGTGAGTGAAAGAGGGTGTGTGTGTGTGTGTGTGTGCCAGAGCTGTGAGTGA